>NC_056748.1:351767287-351832287 GCF_019279795.1 Protopterus annectens | reverse complement strand
TTTGACCTTGTATCTTTCAGTAAATGCTATTTCCGCAACATTTCTTTCAACTACCCATCCCCATCCTGGGGAGGTTAGAGCTCACATTGAACAGCATTTTTTCACATTGTCTCCTTTTTTCCCTTCATGAGCATTCAGAACCAGATTCCATTGATCATAGTAACATCATTTAACCCCTTCAGCACTTTTTTACCTTTAGTCATCTGTTAATACACTTATAGCTTGATATTAAAATGCAGTTGTAAAACACACATGGGCAGCTGTAGTTTGCATAACCATGCATCTATACTACATATTGTTTTCAACATAAACAATTTATAAACATTTTGTTTGATTCATTTGTGAATAAACTGTAAGTTAATATGCATTTTGTGAAGACTAATTATAAGAAATAAATTTTTTCTAACCTTAGTTATTTATATTTGTCAGATTGTAAAGATCTTTTACTAAGCAGATTCCAGACTACTAGACATAATGAATGATTGATGGCTGATGCCCTTTCCTCTTAGAGAATTAACTTTTCTCAATGAGTGATATAACAAATGTATACAGAAAACAATAAATGATTTCTAATTATTAACTATGTATAAAAGTAGTTAAGCAAATAGATGCAGACAAGCTAATCCTGGGTTTGATTCCTACCTATATAATGTGTAACTATGGACAAGTTAGATAATCGTCCCATAGTTTCATCAATGAAAACAATTATTTTGTGCCTAATAAGCATTTCCAGTTAAAAAAGACACAAATGTGCAAAATTTATATTTTTCTGACTGATAGCAGTTGTAACTGTTGCCATACACAAATTAAAAGAAAAACTGCATTGTTTTATTTCAATAGGCAAATGTCCATACCGCAGACTGTATATAAACTTTGCTTTGTATGTGTGATCTTACTTAATAGTTCTAAAAAGTCAGTGACTTATGCTTGGATATAAACCATGACTTTGCAACCATTCCTAATGTGGTTTCTTAAAGACACCTCTGCAGAATTCTATAACTACAACTCCAAATTACTGGTTCCACAAAGAGATCTCAGCAGAATTCTGTCTGCCTGAACAAAATAATTATAAATGTTGTTTTGATTTTGCATTAATGTTAATTCAGGCATGGTAAAATACTGTACTTAGAGATAAACTTTACTGCTGGCAAATGAACAGATTTTCTGTCAGCTTAAAACATTATCAGTATTAACACAAATATTTTGTTTGACTACAGTAAGAATGTAAAGTGAGTAATTTAGCTATATGTGTCTGTTAAATATATTTAAATGATAGCATGGAGTTAATAATGAAACAGAAGCATTGCCACTACATACAGAATGTTTGTATGTGCATGAGAAACTGGCTTGTCACCCACTCACTCCCTAACAATCTGTTCACTGTATTGAGTGTATATGTCTTTGGTATGAATATACCGAGCAAAGTACATTTTCAATATTCTGATACTAATATATAAAAATAAGCACCTATCTACTGCCAACATATAGTAGATAAACTCTGGACAGAGAGTCATAAACCCTTATATTTGTATTGTTTGTAGAGCAGTTTTGAACTTGATACTCTGGCAACAAATAAATTCTGCATGCCCAGACTCAGTTTCTGCTAATGGCAGAAAGACAGGTTTGATAATCTGCTCCGGGATTAAACCTTGCATTTACTGCTCTAAAATGCTTACTTTCATTCTCTTTAATTTCTGAAATAAAGAACAAGTAAATGTCAGCTAAAACCACCTACAAAAAGGGGAGAAAGGAATTAGTCAAAATGCATGTTTACCAGATGGGATTTTGTCAGCCAACCAGAAGAATTTGTTTGAATGGATGGCCAGTTTTGTAACAAACAAACAAACAAAAAAAAAAAAAAAAAAGAGAATGAAATACAACTGATTTTAGTTGGAGTGATAACTGTGTCCACTGACCTCAATCATTTTCAGCAGACGATGCAGATCTAATAATAATAATAATAATAATAATATAATTATAAAAAATAATAAAAATCAGTAATTGCTGAGAATGAAATTCAAATCTACTTACAATCTTGGCATACAGCTCCAAGAGGCAGAGATCTAAGTGAACTTTCTCCAGACAAGCAACCCAAACTGGAAGAGAAAATGGATGATGAGAAAAGCAGAAGTCATGAAATCAGCTTAGTTCATTTCCTGACATCCTGGATACTGAAAATGTTGGGCTTAGACCCCTTAACACATGTCCAGCTAAAACAGCTGCCCACAGTTCTCTCCAAACCATGTCACTGTCTCACTGTAAACCAAATTTCATGAAAATGAAATTTCAAATCTTTTATCAAAAAAGCTGGTGCTAAAGAAAGCTCGGAGCCTTAAAAAACACCTCATATGCAGGTCACCCTTGCATTGGGAGAATAATTGTTCATATCAGATGAAAGAAAAGTTCAACCAGATGTGTTCATGTTTCCCCATTAGTCAGGGCACTCAGATATACAACTCACTCAAGAAAACCATAGCATCTTTCCAAAAGGGCACTACTGGGACTAATCAAGAACAAATGAACTGGATCTCCACAACAGGAAAGCACCAAACAATGAGTCCCCTAACAAAACTCCTCCTGGACCTAGCAGGGTCCTTTCAGGAAACCCTTCTAGTAAAAGAGTGGTCAACATAATAGTTGGGATGTAGAGCTATGGATACTTTGATCATAAGCATCCCCAGCAACAAATAAAGCTCTAATATAACTGGTAAATAAGCAAAACCCAATTACACTCTTACATACACTCCATTCTGAACAGGTATTCTCTACTAGTCTACACAAGTACTCTCTACTAATCTACACAGAATTGCTGAAAATGGTTTAAGCTGTCAGCCATGTGGATCCAACTCCAGAGAACCAAAACTGATAATTTCTGGTTCTTAAACTAAGCAGTAAAGAGGAGCTGAGACAGTCTGGCACTACATATACTAAGACATCAGTCTCATGTTTATTAGGCCTGACACAGGTTCCAACCCTGAGGCTAGATATCTGAGGGAGGGGGGTATTTATTTATTTATTTATTTTACATTGTTTACAGAGAAAGTCTGACTGAACACATGTCCTTTTTCAGCAGAGTCCCGGGGAGAAAAGCTCCAGCAAAAAAATTTATAGAATTACAAAATTATAAAATTACAAAATGTTTACAAGAGTGCAGCAGTACAGAAATAAAAGTTAACAAGAGTATAATAGATGGATTTTATACAGTGGAACAAATTAAAGTTAGTGATAGTTGAATGACTGAACATGAATTACTAGAGTTAGACACAGTGGAATACATGAGCTAGACATAATGTTATACTAAGCAACTTTTCTTTGGGAAAGAACATTATCAACATCACAGTCAGCTGTGTGTACAAGGAGGCCAGAATGCTGTAAGTTTAGACATCTTATGGTTAGGAGTAAATGCAGAGGTGGGATAGGAGCTACTATGGCAGCTGAATCTTGGTTGTTTGGGTACTTCTTAAATGTGGAACTTATGCAAGCTCTTGAGGAGAATCTTGTTCCCATGGCAAATAAAGAGATCATATCATACACTGCATCACCTATAAAATTCATATCTCTGTCTCATTCACCCACAGTCCAAAATTAAATCTTGATCTTCTAATTACCAAAAGAGGGATTTCTTCCACTTTAGTGGTCAGATATGATTGACCACTTATCAAACAAGTACACCTGAGAGCTGTCAAATCAAAATTAGCATGTATCTGATAACAGAAGGCATTAAAATATTCTACAATTTTGGAGCAAAAACAAAACAAGAAAATGTTAAGTAGCATGTTGCATAACTGCTACACCCTTCTAAATGCCCTAGAAAGCAATGAGGAATTAATATTTTAAGGAAGATGGTATTATAAAGATATACAATAAGCAGATAAAATAAATAACCAGAAAATGTTGTCATGCTATTAAGACAAAGTACAGGAACTGGTACTCTTTGTCTGCCTCTAATACGTCAGATTAATATAACAACTTTTTTCTACCCAAATGGCTTTTTTGTAGCTACTGAACTTTTTTTCCTCTCACTCTAATTTTTTATCAAAAAATAAATAAATGTGTTTGTACCTCCTTTAATCTCATGTTAAATCATCCTTTTAAAATACTAAATTCAAGTCTTGTCCTAAAAAAAATAAAAAAATGAAAAAAAAATCCCAGTCTTGTCCCATAATTTAAAAAAACATTAAAATGCCTTGCTTTTGCACTATTAATCTTATGTATTGAAGAAAACAAGAAACAGAAAATAATTTACTTTTTTTACAACACTATGGAAGCTGGGTAAGACAAGACCACATAAACATTTCAGTGGAACACAGTAACCTAATAAATAAATCTGTTTAGTGACATTGTGCAGGCCACTCCTAATAGCCTTACTCTTGGTCAAACTACCATTTGGATTAATAGTAGCATTACCCAATAAGATTGGACACCCTTTGTTAATGGCCTTAAAGTACCTGATAAAGAGAGGTTTATGCACATGTACCTAGTAAAAGAATATAGACAAGAACAATGGAGAATGAGAGAGGGGGATGGAAGACCATGAGTGAATGAGCTATTGATTGTGGCCAGGAGTCCAATGGCATCAAACAAAAAGTTGATAAGTAGAGCTTATAAAACATCCCCAGTACCTGCCCCCTTCCTCTTATATCTAGGGAACAGGTCATCACTGCTCTCTCAAAGGCAAAAAATACAGGCTCCGTGGGACCCAATAACATCCCAGGCTGCATCCTGCATGAGCTCAGGCAGGAACTTGCAGCACCATTGGGTACCTTATTCAATCATAGCCTGAGTATTGGCTTCTTCCTAGCTGAGTGGAGGACAGCCACTGCCATCCCTTTACACAAAGGTGGAGTGTCCACCAATCCAGGAAATTATAGACCCATCAGCCTAACTAACCTAATCTGCAAAGCCATGGAACTGGTTATCATGGACCTCATTAACAAGGACACTGGCAACCTCTAAACACTTGATCCCACACATTTTGGCTGTGTCAAGGGGAGGTCATGTCTGCTAAATTTGGTCGACTTCTTTGAGACAGTCACCAAAGCCATGGCTGAGGGGAAGACAGTGCACACCACCTACCTTAACCTTGCCAAAGCTTTTGACACTGTTCCCCACTCGGGCATAATAGATAAACTCTCTCAATTAGGCATCAATCCATATTTACCAGATGGGTAGCAAACTGGATCACTGATAGAACCCACATAGTCAAAATAGGGGAAGCCACCTCAAGCAGTAGACCCGTAACAAGCAGCACACTCCAGGGTTCTGTCTTGAGGCCTCTGTTATTTGGGTTATACTTTTCTAAGGTGCAGGCCAAAAGCAGTTGGCTATGGCTGACCAGGTTTGCAGATGACTGTAAGCTGGGTGCTGTAATCAGTTCCCCTAGTGATGTGGACATCCTCCAAGAGAGTCTCACTCAGACAAATGACTGGTGCCAGAAACATGACCTCAAGCTGAATACCAAAAAATGCATCATCATCCCCTTTGGGGAGAGTGACACATTATCACATTAATAACAATGTCCTAAGCATGTAATCAGTCGTGAGTGATTTCGGCACCCAGGTTGATAGCAACCTGACTTTTGACCACCATGTTGCTTCCATTGTACAGAAATCCTTCTTCATGGCCCACCTCATTATTGAGCACAATGCCCCTTTCAGTATGTACCTCGCAAACCACATGTAGCCCCTGGAGAGATCATAGAGGTTCCTCATCAGGAGAATCCAGGGTCTCAAAACATTTACCATACAGAAATAGGCTAAACACCCTATCCCTCTACTGAGTTTCATACAGACTCCTCAGAGGTGACCTCTTTCTGGCATACAAGGCGATCACAGACTCCACTTTGATGGGACTGCTGCATATCCGCAAGTCAAGCTCCACTCAAGTAACCCACATGCTCATCCTCAACCTGGTCTGTGACATCAACAAGACTTGTTGGCAGGATAGATTTCTGTCCCAGGGACTCCCCCATCTATGGCATAGACTCCCTCTCCACATTAAGCAGCATACCTCTTTACCCCTTTTTAAGCACAACCTGGATAACTGGATGGGAAACAGAAAATATACCCCTGGGATAACACCCGTGTCCTGGCTGGACAGGGGCATTGGCTGCTGATTTGTCTAAAATGGGCTAAACTCTTGGCTAGGCTTATAAGGGCCTCAAGGCCAGTAGCCTCGTAACCTTCTATGATCCTGTGATTGACAGACAACTATAACAGATAAGCAGGAAAAATTAAGGCATGATTGGAGCGAAAGATTAGGGAAGCAGAATACAGTGGATCAACAGAGGGAGAGATGCATATCTCATTGTTATATGACTAAATCAATGAAATTTAGGATCTTTGTGTGAAAAAGCCTCCACCAGTATTTTTATAAATCTACTCAGCTTCAAAGAATTTTCCCTCAGGTAGAAGGAAAATGCTGAACATGTAAAATAGAAGAAAGATTGACCTGGGGGCATATTTTTGGTCATTTATAGTCCTTTCAGAATTAAAAATAAACTTACAAGAGGAGATAGAGCAAGTGTCTGGGGGAGGGGGATACAAATGACAAAGGAATTAGTATTACTGAACTGAGACAGAAATAGTGGAACAGAGACAAGCATTTCTAATGCTTATAAAAATAGTAGTAAAACAAAACACTAGAAAGTGGAAGTAGACAGAAAAAACTAGCACAAGGGAGGCAGTGAACATTTTCCACAATGTAAACAGAAGGGAACAAATAATAATTAATGGAAAATTAATAAACTGCATTTGAAAAAGTGGAAACTGTGGAATCAATATGTCCCCAAGTAGAAATGAATGGCAATGTGAAACAATTATGAATTATTGTAATAACCAAGTTGAGGTAAACCAGATTGTAGCATTCAGATGGAAGGAAAATAAGTTAAAAAAGATACTGTCATGATCATCTACTGGCAAAAGCATAAAAGGTGCACCTTGCATTTAGATTGCATGGTATGAATAAAGAATGTATTTATGCTGCCAACTGACAATTAAGTTTTCTTGAGCAAGGAAAAAATAAATAAATGAATGATTACAGAAGAAATGTGTTAGGAATAGGGATATATCCCACCAGGAGTCCCTGGAGGCATCTAACTCAATAGTTGGCTAATTTTGCTGTTAAGGTATCGTACCAAGAATTTTATGACATGGCTCAGTTATTGACTGAGTCACAGAATTTATTCCTAAAAGTGTAAAAATACAAGCACCTGATTTCCGTACACTCGGTTATATAACAAAAGTACTGGAATATTTAGAAAAATGAATTTCCTAACAAAATTTGAATTTCATAACTGGAGATAACACATGTATTAAATATTCTAAGACTATAAAATACATATCAAAGATGCTCTTGGGAACTAGTTTGTTTTCTGTATGAACAATAAAAGGAATTATCCAATAAAAGCAAGGGTTAAATGAGAAGATTTAGTAACAAGTTCTAATAAAAACCGGGAATTGGATGAAAAAAGGCTAAGTACATGGAATTACACCATGCCAGGATGTTTATTGACTAAAGCATACAATCAAGAGATGTATTTATTTATTTTATGTTTGTTTACTGGGATAGTCCAACTGGATGAGAAACCAATTTTCACTGGAGGTCCGGGGGGAAAAAGCCCCACAAGTTACAGAGAATAATCACAGTTGAAATTATTAGAAGCACATGTTAAGACAGGATGATAAGAAAAACATATTTAGCTATAATATTACTTATAATTGTCAAAGAAAAAGAAAAAACATAAATAGTTATAATAATAGTTACAATTTTCAAGAAAAATCATAATATTTAGAGGAAACAATCACAATTGAGAAAAAATGTCATTTAACTAAACATAGCTTGAGTTTTTTGTGTTAGTGGTTAAGTGTATAAGTAGGAGATGAAAGGTTTAGCCATTGGCAGTATTTTCTGTTTTAAATAAGATTATTTCTACATTCTTCCTGATGTCAGAAGCATACTTCAGTACTTTTATTTTTCCTAGCACTTTATTTAACATTTTAGTTATAAAACAAAGTGCTTATGTACACGCGCCTTCAAAGGAATTTTCAGATTTCATTAGTATTAATAGAAACTAGTGGACCTTATTATGAAAAAGTAAGTGCCTCTGGAAGGGAATAGTGCCCCTGTTTTTGGTGTGTCTGTGCATGCATGCGGGAAGGGGTGTGCTTGTGTGTGTGTGTGTGTGTGTGTGTGTGTGTGTGTGTGTGTGTTCACATAACAGGATTATGGATGTATTTAATTTTGATGCTAAATATGGGACAGATGTGGAAGTGTAGGCTGCATATGAATTGGGTTTTGTAGGGTCATTTGACTTTTTAACATTCAGCCCTATACTTTTGTGGAGATTAGAGGAGAGAAAATGAAAGTCTGATTTGGAAGAAATAGTACTAGGAGAGAGAAAGTGGGAGAAAGAAAGAAGAAAAAAACAAAAGATTGAGTGTCTCTGACTGGCAGAATAAATGTGTGATTACAACCTTTCATATAAATCAGTGCCATATAAAAGAGTACTGTGAAAGTGGAGTAAACTTTACAAATGATAAACAATGTAAATGTGCAATTGCAGATATAGGCGACTTTAAAACTACAGCATGGAGAAAAGAGTGTTGCAAATAGTCCCAGAAAGAGTAGTGTGTTACGCTGCCTGGCACACAGCTAGAGGTAAACAAAGGTCATTTAGTGTGGTTGTGTAGCATAGGGTTAACAAGAAACCTCACCCAATCTAAAATGCATTCATTATATTCAATAAGCAAACCCCTGCTTCCCAAGTATAAATGCATTACAAGCACAAAAAGTGAAAACATTCATATGTAGACAACAGTAAATCTAAGCTAATAACTATACAATACATGGCTATGTTTAACCACAGTTGCATCCTAACAGTTAACGCCTAATGAGATCAATGAGTCACAGACATTAATGCAGAGCAATGATCAAAGGTCACTTTCAGGAAGTATTAGAAAGAAGGTCACATTCAGGAAATATTACAAAGAATTCTTTCCTTCAGTTTGAAAATCTAGTAGAACTAAACCCATACAAAAATGTTACACAGGACAGTATTTAACCTAAGTTATCCCTAGCACATAAGACAACACTAGAATAGAGTACAAAACTGTGCATTACTGTAGTCTGTTGTGTGCTTATTTTATATGCTCTGAATGAATCCATCCAGCCACAAACCCTTTTTGCAATTTTTGCACTTGGGATCAGGGTGTCACTTCAACAATGACTATCACCTAGAGCCAAGGTTTACACTGCTGGGAGAATAGCCCTGCTGAGGTTGTTCTTCCATACTCCATTCATGCGCATTCATACCTATGGACAATTTAGAGTGTCCAATCCATCCACTGCATGTCTTTGGAATGTGGAAGGAAACAGCTGCACCCAGAGAAAACCCACATGAGCACAGGGAAAACATACAGACTCCTCAAAGAGGGCACCCCAGCCGAGAATTAAATCAGAGAACCTCTTGCTGTGAGGTAACAAAACTATCCACTGCATCACTGTGCATTTTTTACTTGTTTTGAATTTACCTAATAGAGCTAGTTGTAAAAGTAATAAAATAGGCTGAATTCAGTCACTCGACTCTACAAGCACCCAATTCAATTTGTCAACAAGTTCACTGTTGACAGCAGTTAATAGGTCCATATGTTGGGTGAACAAGCTGAAGGACTCTTAGCCATTCTAGAACTTGATGTCCTGCATTCCATTTTAGAGCATATGGGTACTCATATAATTATATATATATATTTTTGAAGGTATGATTAGAGAGATTGAGGTTAATTGAGGGGAGAGTTCATTCTGTAATGGGAAGTCTTTAAAATATGTACTTATCATGTTTACATGGTTCTCTAGTGCAGAAAGATACAATACTGACTTGTGCTACAGATGATCCAAGTATGAAGAGCCTAGATGGTGGGTAGGGAGAGGTGCAGCTTTTTGTTGTTTGTTAGGTCCATCATGATTAACAATGTAACTCTAGGAATATGAAGAGGCTGCTCCCCAAAGAAGCACTTTCTCAGTTTTTTTTAAACACCTTTATTAACTTCACATCTTACACAGTGACATGGTTGCATATACATTTATAGAAGAGAAAACAAACCAATACAAAATTTTTTTCATGCATTATAGATAAATGGTCTCTTTCTAAACAATTATTATTTCATTTTAACATTATATTTATTTATTTAACATTTGTTAACCAGGAAAGTCTGACTTGGAACGAACAAATTTTCAGCGGAGGCCCAGGAAGAAACGCTCCAGATGCATGTCTTTGTAACATGGGATGAAAACGGAGCACAAGGAGGAAACCCACATGAATGCAGGGAGGACATGCAGACGCCACACAAAACGGAACCTAGCTGAGAATCGAACCTGAGAACCTCTTGCTGTGAGGCGACAACACTACTACTGCACCACTTAAGCTGCACCAATTGCTCACGTTCTGTCTTCCCTGAAATTTCACTTCTCCTCCTGAACATTATTCTGTATTCCCACATATGTATTTCTATATAGTTTGCTCCTTCCCTTTTCGAAAGATCCCACCTTCAGTTCTTTTATTTCCTATACAACAGTCATTAAATCTAAATTGGTTTACTTTTTAATTTACATTTCCTTTACCATACTAGCTCAAAAGAATAACTGCTTGAGTTACAATAATTTGTACCCTAAACATTTCTGACAAAGTACCTTGTAGACAACTATTAAAATCCACCAATTTGTTGCATTCCCCAAAAACATGTTTCCAAGTACTTTTCTCTGTTCCATCATACCTTTAATAATTACTGTCTACCTCTGTAAAAATTATCTTAAGTCTACTTCGGGTATAAAATTACTGGGCAAAGACTTCCTTGCAAAAATCCTAAAATGTCTAGAGTTTGTTGAGCACATGGGACACAGTAGTTTTAAAATGAAATAAATGAATGACTGTAGCATTCTGGTTGTCTTTCAGACATTGTTTCTCTTCTGATGGGTATTAATCCAATGGTCCAAGTTAAGCTTAAATAGGGTTAAGTAGGGACTTTGTTTTACATGGATGGGGGGCCTGTTGCAGAGAAAGGGAATTTTCTGAGATACTTATCTCTCTCCAACATATCCTATTTATGTTGCAAACAAAATTTAGATTTTTAGATCTAATAGTTCTGATGCTGTTTGTTTTGTGGGTGTGCAAAAGGTTCTTCAGTGCAGGATCCAGAGATGCCTTGTGTGCCAGGCATAGATCACCTCTCAGTAGTATTTAAGAGACTGAATATAGAGATAGGGTTTTGAGGCTATCTGCGTAGGACATTATACTTACATGGTAACTTTAATTGCAAACAAACTTATATAGAGCAACCTTTTCTATATCATTTCATGCTACCTTTTGAATAAATGTAGTTAAAACGTATAAGCAGACAACCCTTTTCACCGTTTGCTTTGTTGCACTAAACATTTTTTGCAGTGTGCTAAATGGCTGTAGTGGGCAACAGAATGTATTTAACATGTCAACGACAGTTTATACGAGTAATTTCAAAGGTTCAAGAATGATGTTACATTGTGTGTGTGTGTATACATATGTAGATAGATAGTTAATACAGATGTGCGTGAGCGTGTGTTGTGTGTGTAACACATTTTGCATTGACATTTATTTTCATGAAGGCTAGGAAGGTTGAAACTTGAATGTCTGCCATTGTTAGTGACTCCGGCCTTCAATAATTTCCCGAAAACCGCACATTTTATGAGGAACAGTCCAAAAATATGTTGCAAAAAATTATTAATCTGCGAAATCCTGGACATTAAGGGATATGATAGGAAATTACTTATGCCCCCCTCCCCCATTTCACTAATGACAAACACAGGGAATGCATTTTAAACTTATGCACCTGTAACATCACAAACTACCTCTAAAACCGCAGTCATTTACGCGCTTGATAAACAACTGGTAACAGTCGGCTAACACCGACTTTTACATATTTATTCCTTATACGTACTGCCGTGAGGCTGAACGAAACAGAGAATTTCAGATAAAGAGCTATAACAACTTTTAGTACTGCCCTTTTAAGAAGTGGTGTTTACGTGACGACAAGAGTCACGTGGGACGCGAATCTTGCAGGAAACAGGCTGTGTGGAAGAAGCAAGGAATAGTTAGCTTGATGTAGACGTTAGGGTTATAGCAGTTCTTGAAAGTGATACGGATAAGAGGCGGGTACCGTTTTTAACTTTATAGACCTGGCTCTGGGACCTGCATTGTCTGGTCCTCCGTTTGTTCTTTTGTGTGGCAAGCTGTTTCGGGTAACTAATGAAAGTCACAGTCGATGAGACAGTCTGTCACTAAGTAACTCAACGGCAGGCGGGAGAAGGATGGAGCTTTTTCAAGCCAAAGACCACTACATCCTTCAGAGCGGTGAGAACGCGTTGTGGTGCAGCAGAAATGATGGTTCTATGGAACTGCGCCCAGGTGAGTCCAAGCATGGGGCGGAGGTATATTGGTTAACCATGATGTTTTCCCTCTCTTTTGAGTGTTGGTAGTTGGCAAATCACTTCAGCATGTGCGGTCCTTAAAGCGAGCTAAGGGAGACGAGGAGGTGTGATCTGCCATGCCAGTCGCACAGGTGGGGACAATGACAGCCTTTTCCTAAGGATGAGCGGTAGCAGTGGGCCGTCTAGCCCTTTTACCTCCGGTCACTGATTTTTGTCTCTGGTGTTGCTAGAAGAAGAATAATATTCCTGCTTACAGCTGTGCGCAGGTTTGATGATACCTGAGCAGCAGAGATATTTTATCAATTTATAGACATGTTTTTAGCAATTTCTTGCAAGATATTTTTGGGGAACTAGTAACAGGGAGGGGTGTAGGTTAAAAGAAAAGCTGCTTTGCTAACAATTTCTTACCTCTTAATGTAAGTTTTGAAAACGGCAGATATCTAGTGTGAAGAGCAGCTTTGAAATGTTTTAGCACGCAAACATAACCTCTGTACAACCTTTTATCGTTTTAGTTCTGTTTCTATTTGTGGCAGTCCAATGTAGAGGTTTAAGCGCATTAATAATTTTGAACTGTAGACGTTCACAACTTATGAAGTGAGGAATGTTGACTTTCTCCTGTAGTTCAGACGTGTTATGAGAGATGCACTTCATAATGTGTGACATTTGAGAGGTGTGCCTTGATATTGAGCTGTAAGTTCTCTTTAGTCATGTATATTGCATGGTCTCCTAGATTGAAACAGGATATGTTAAGTTATTCGTATAAACATTTGATTTACCGTTTTTAATTGTTAAGGTAATTGTTTTGCATAAATACTGGTACAATTTATAATGTCTTATGCAAGGCTGTGCCGCGGGTATAGCTTGCTAGATCATTTCAAGGTTTGTTGTTGTGTGGCAAATGTGTCTTGCCTGCCAAGGATTTAGGTTTCAACAGTGAAATTTCCATTACTTTCATTTATGCTAGCATCTTCATTTTGTAATCTTGAAAATATTTCTTAGTGATTATGGCGTTGATTGCTTACTGTTTTCAGTGTGTTATGCAGAATATCTTAATAGATTGCTCATGCTGGTAGAAAACAAGGCATTGATGTGGTAACTTTTCATGTAGTATGCAGGGGGTGTTGATATAAAAGGCCATATTGCTAAACTATGTAGTGTTTCTTGTAATGTAGTCAGTTATTGATGTTATGCTCCTTGAAAATTTAACTGCTACTGTACGTTTCATCTATCTCTTCTATGTTTTATAGTGTTATCTCAACAATTATGCAACACTGAATTTAAACAAGAGAGATGGTATCTGTTTTTTGTTTGTGCAATATGGATACGATCAACATAAACTTTTAAGCTCTGCATATTGGAATTCAAAGGTGTAATGGCCATCATTCTACAACTTTAATTTACAGATCTTCATTTGTATACGAGTACTCCATTTCTCAGGGAGAGTCTCCCTTATGTTGTAAGACTGGTTTGAACTCTCTCCCCAACCATCTCGGCTAGTTCTTCATTAATTCTGTTCTAATTTAAAGGGCTACCAGTGTCGTGGATCAAATTAGTTATGCTGTTTAGGATCAACAGTTCCACTTTAATGCATCATAGTTAAAATTATCAGAAGCATCTCCCATATTTTTCCCTTTCCTTTCTCCAGTAACTGTCACAGACCGAGAAGAAAAGTTTGAGAATAAACTATTTTAATTGTATGACACAGCACATGCAATATAGGAAACATGGGGAATACATAATTTGAAATTTAAGGAAAATATGATTTTCAACTATATTAAAGCAAAAAAATCCTTAAGGAAAAAGGATAGTAGTGAATTGTTGAAAAAGAAAGAATAGTTGAGTAAAAGCTGTGTGTCTGTGTTTTAGGTCTGAAGTGTGCTTTGACACTGTGACGGACACTTACATTGAGCTATTAGTTCAGGTGACATTTGGCAGATTAGCCAGTGTGTTTGTAAACAGACTAGAAGATGATTTATTTTCTGACAGACTGCCAAGTTATGTCATAATCGTGCAGCATATTGATGAATTTCTAGAGGGAAAGAAAAGATAGTGGATATTGATCCCATAATGTTATAATGTAAATGGTATTGTTTTCTGTGGGTTATTTTCTGCTGTGACTAATCTTTATTGGAACCGGGTCTTTGTATTTTAGCAGAATATTTTATATTGTGCTAACATGGAGATGAACGTCAAAGACTGAGAAGTACCATGGTAAAGAAAAGAATTATTGCATAAATTGGTACTAGGTTAGCAAGATACAAAGTGTAGTCCAAAGTACAGACTTTATAGGGTTAGTGACATCAAAGACATGGTATTCCAGAAGTCCATCTTGGGACCACTTATTTTTGTAAGCATCTTTTTGGCTCCTGTCCTTAACGCTGATATCTGATTCTCTTCTGTAACAAATGCTGATTTCTTTTAGAAAAGCATATGGAAACCTACTAAAATGTAAATCTGTTTTAGAAAATTTTTCATACTTTCGTAATAAATAGTAGCTTTTCTGTTGTACAAGTCATTGTGTAAGTAAGGCTTCAGTCATGTGGACAGGTTTGATTTACGCTGAGCCATGTAAGGATGTAGTGTTTGCCAGCTTTCTAGGTGGATATCTATGCTGTTCCTGAATAGTAAGATACAGCTACAAATCATTTAATCCTTAAAATGCCTTAAATGTATTATTTTTTTAAATTGGCTGAAAAGGTAAAAAATATGTACTGTATTATGTTTCCCATTATTTCTTTTGCTGCAATAGACCCAGAACTGGGTTGGAACTCAGTTTTTAGAAATCTAGCCTACATGCACTATTGATGTTCTTCGTCTACCATTGCTGCAGTCCTGACATATGGGTATTCCGCTGTCCACCATCGGCCCGAATACCAAAGGGCTAGAATCTGGCGTCGGTCATGGCGCTCGAGGCTGACATCAGTATGTGCCAGTATAAATGCGCATGACCGACGCCATACCCTCAGTCTTTCTTGCCGCGTGGTCCTAAGCAGAAGCAGTGTTGGCAAGTGCCGTTCGGCTTTCTGGAATTGTCGGTTTTCGAGTTTCAGACCGGAGACCAAGCTGGGCTGAGTACCCCGTTGGGGACACTTTTTTGTCTTTTTCTTGCCTCAGTATTACCAGATGTCAGAAAAAGTTAATATCTGTATTTCTTGTGGGAAACAGATTCCTCATAGGGATTACCATTTACTCTGTATTCCTTGTTTAGGGCCTGAGCACGGCGTTGTTGGGTGTCGCTTTTGTGCTGCCTTTGATAAGCGCACTATTACACGTCGCTTGGACTGTGCTAGGCTAGTGTTTGGTAAACGGTGCACTTATAACATGCCGTCGGATTCTCCGCCCAGTTCGGCTAAAGAACGCAAAGAGTAATCCTTTGCGGTCCAAACAAGATGAGTCCATTGCGGACGCCGGTTCGGTAGAGCCACCGACTACTTTAACGGCTCCTTCTGACAGTTTAGCGGAGTCTCCAGGGGAGCCTTTGCTACTTCAGGAAGTGGCTTCTCCTGTTGTAGGCCAGGCTGAAGGGGCTTCTCATGTGTCGGTGGTTCCCTCCCCTCACAGAGTTTCTAGGCCTCCCCCTTCTCATAGTAAAAGCCTTTCTAAATCTGCCCCTGCTGGTGTCTGTCCACAGGGTCCAGCTCCTGGAAAGCACATGTTAAAGGTGGCGCAGGATTTGATTACTTTAATTAGGGGTTCTATGCCTCCCCCTGAGAAAAGGCCCAGGGTAGAGCCAGGGATAGAGGGTCTGGATCAGTCTTCCAATGACTCTGATTCTTCTGTGGAAGAGCCCCAGGATTTCCCTCCCTACTCTGATTCAGAGGCTGAGGATTCTCCTCCCTCTGCGTCCCCTCCTGAAGATTTTTCTTTTTCTGAAACCTTGCATTCCATGAGGGAGCATTTTAAATGGGAAGGCCAGGATTATTCTGATTCTCGTAAAAGGCTTAGAGAATTCTTGTTTTTGCCTCAGCATAGGCCTTTGGCTATTCCCCCTGTATTGGATGTTGTTCAGGATGTTTTTTCTGAGGCTTCTCTTAACCCTGACTCTTTGCCTCCTGCCCCTGCTAAACCAGATAGATACTGCAGGGTACCGGAAGCTCACTAGTATTTATACTAGGGTCCTAGGGCTGACCCAGACACCATTGCTCAAGGCCCCAAGGGTGTCAGGGCTGCTGTGGTTAAGAATCCAGTTCCTTTGGACAAGGATGCTAGAGCTCTGGATAGGTGGGGTAAGAGGTTGTGTTCCTCTTCCACTTTAGCTATGAGGGCTTTACATTGTCAAAATTATTTGCTGGGCCAATTGAAATGTAAAGTTGATGCTTTCTCTGAAGGTATTGAATGTAAAGAACTTCAGGATTTAGTGCATGTTTCAGAACAAGTTGGTAAGCATTCTTTGCAATTTGGTTTTGATGCTTTACAGGCTTCTTCCAGGGTGGCTGCTACTAGTTCGGTTCTTCGCAGGCATGCCTGGTTAAAAGTTCAGACATTGTCAGAGCATGTTAAGGCTCGGATTATGGATGCTCCTTTGCAGTCTGATGTTCTTTTGGCCCTCCGGTTGAATCAGTTTTGAAAAAATGGAGGAAAAAGCTAAGTCTATGCAGACAGTTAAGGATTGTTTACAGGTTCAGCCCCCTAAGTTCAGTAGGAATTGGCCTACTAAAGGGTGGTCTTTTCCCTCTTCAGATTATCAGTCTAGGGGCAGGTCTAGGCGAGGTAGGGGTAGAGCTTCCTCTCAGGGCCCTGCTACTCCTAGGTCTTTGGGTTCTTTTACCCCTTCTGCTGGGGAGGGCAGGGGTCAGTCCTTTCGGAAACAAACTCAATGACCTGCGTCTTCAGCTGCCGGACTCTGCCATGCTGGCGGCTCCTCTAGGAGGAAAACTGGGACTTTTCTCAAAGTATTGGCATTTGGTTACCCAGGACAAATGGGTATTGGACATTGTAAATCGAGGCTACAAATTTTATTTCCACACTTTCCCTCCTTTCAAAGGTATGCCAGATGTGCCTCATCAGCAAAGACTGGAAGCACGGGCAAAAAATTTCTTCTCTGCTTCAGTGGAGGGCAATACAGGAAATACCTTCTGCTGAAGGAGGCACAGGGTTTTATTCCCGTCTTTTCTTAGTGCCAAAGGAAGTAAATACTTGGAGGCCAATTCTGGATTTGTCCATTCTAAACACCTTTTTGGGAATTCCAAAGTTCAAGATGTTAACGTTGCAGCGGTTGCTGCCTATGCTGGGCAAGGCTCACAGAGGCCTATCTTCACATTCCTATCGGGCCCAGTTCCAGGAAGTTCCTGAGATTTCGGAATGGGAATTTGCATTGTCAATTCTCTGCATTGCCCTTTGGCTTGTCTACTGCGCCAAGGGTATTCACAAAAGTCCTGGCTCCAGTAATTGCTTTTTTCAGACTACAAGGAATTCAAATTTATCCTTATCTGGACGACTGTTTGTTTCTGGCTCAAGGCAAGCAAGAACTTCTTCAACATCTTTGACAGTTTTAAGGTGCCTAGGGTATTCTGTGAACGAAATAAAGTCCAGTCTAGTACCCTCACAAGAGATGTGTTTTCTGGGTGTGGGACTGCATACAGCAACCCAGATGGCATTTCTTACCCTGGACAAACAAAGACATCTTCATCAATACTTCCATCAGCTTTCAGTAATGTCCAGGCTGACTGCAAAGACAGTCCTTCAAGCCTTAGGGTTCATGGCATCTTGTATTCTAGTGCTTCCCAATGCCAAACTGCATATGAGGAAGTTGCAATGGTATCTCAAAAGCGTGTGGACTCAACACAGCCACGATTTGGACACTGTCATTCAGATTCTCCCTTGCATACAAAAAGTATTTCTGTGGTGGGCTCAGGAATGTCACCTAGACAAGGGACTCTCTGTGACCCAGCCAGAGGCATGTCAGATATTAACGACAGACGCCTCGGAGTCGGCCTGGGGAGCTCATCTCGAAGGGAAATGGATTCAAGACCTTTGGCCCCCGGAGCTACTTCATTTACATATCAACATGAAAGAGATGCTGGCAGTTCAATTTGCTTTGGAAGCATTCAAGAGCCTACTTCAATCAGGACTGGTGTTGATTCGAACAGACAACACAACAGTCATGTGGTACATCAACAAGCAAGGGGGAACCCATTCTTATCCATTGTGCAGACAAGCAATGCTAGTATGGGAAACTGCTTTAAAACTGCACATCACTCTTCGAGCACAGTTTCTGCCAGGAGCACAAAATTCTTTAGCAGATGTTCTGAGCAGACAGATTGTGGATCCTCGCGAATGGGAGTTGGATCATCAGGTGTTTCTGCAGTTGTCCATGGCTTGGGGAACTCCAGACATAGATCTGTTCGCTTCTCCTCTGAATTATCAACTGCCAAAGTTTTGCACAAGGCTATTTCATCCGAAAGCCTGGAAAATAGATGCACTATCCTTCAGCTGGAGAAACCTGCACGTGTATGCCTTTCCTCCTTTGTCTCTTCTTCCAAAGGTATTGTTGAAAGTCAGGAGGGAAATGCCTCGCATGATTCTGATAGCACCAGATTGGCCTCGACAACATTGGTACCCTCTCTTAAGGAGTTTAATTCTTGGGACACCTTGGCCATTACCACAGATTCCTCACTTATTGACTCAGGAGGACAATCATTTTCTCAATATCAGTGTGCAATCTCTTTACCTGACAGCCTGGCGAATTCAGTTTTGGGGAAGGAAGGCCTGCAGCTTCCACAACAAGTTTTGGATGTTCTTTTGGAAGCCAGGCGTCCTACTACTCGGAAAGTTTATGCTGATAAATGGGAGAGATTTTTTCTTTGGAGTGCAGCTCACGGCTTTGATGTTAAATTGCCTAACTTGAGTTGTATTTTGCAATGTTTGACTGTTTTGTTAGACATGGGATTGTCTTTCTCTTCTGTTAAAGTGCATGCTGCAGCTATTTCTGCTCACTATGAATGTGACCCTCCTTTGTTTTCTCGTCCATTGGTTAAACAGTTTCTTAGAGGGGCAAAGAATATAAGACCCCCGAGAAGAGCTCCCACTCCAGCCTGGGATCTTACTTTTGTTTTGGAGAAGCTGACTCTGCCTCCATTTGCACCTGCAGCTACAGCTGAGTTGAAGTTGTTGTCTTGGAAGACTGCTTTTTTGTTGGCTGTTACTTCTACTCGAAGGGTCTCTGAATTACAGGCCCTCATGGCAGTAGAACCATTTCTGATTTTTCACAAGGACAGAGTTTCCTTACGTACTAATCCTACTTTTATGCCTAAAGTAATTTCAAATGTGGCACTGAACCAATCTATACATTTGCCTACTTTTTATGCTGACCCCCGAAATAAAAGGGGTGAAAGTTTTGCATTCTTTGGATGTGCATAGGCATTTTAAGATATTATTTGAGCAGAACCAAAGAGTTCAGAAGATCTCAACAGTTGTTTGTTTCTTTTGCTTTGACTTCACAAGGGAAAGCTGTTTCAAAACACACTATCTCCAAGTGGTTGGCCATTGTATTGCTTTTTGTTATTCTCATCATGGGAAAGATGTTCCTGCTGGGATCAGGCCTCACTCTACTAGGGCTACGGCCACCTCTACTGCTTTTTTGAGAGGGGTAGCTGCTAAGGACATTTTGGAGGCAGCTACTTGGAGTTCTGTACATACATTTACTAAGCATTATCATTTACCTCTTTATTCTAGGTCTAGGGCTGGGTTTGCCACTGCTCTTCTACAGGGCATGTTAGCAGCTCCTAATTCTATTTAGTTGGCCATCCTCCCTGTTTTCCGTTGCTCTGGGATTCTACCCATATGTCAGGACTGCAGCAATGGTAGACGAAGAACATAGTACAGTTTTGTACCTACCATAAATGTAGATGTTCGAGGATATCCATTGCTGCAGTCCAAATTTCCCTCCCTCCTACCCCCTTGTTTAGGTTTGGGTTTTGGGTGGTATTTTTTGCATTCTGACGTCTGAGGCAAGAAAGACTGAGGGTATGGCGTCGGTCATGCGCATTTATACTGGCACATACTGATGTCAGCCTCGAGCGCCATGACCGACGCCAGATTCTAGCCCTTTGGTATTCGGGCCGATGGTGGACAGCGGAATACCCATATGTCAGGACTGCAGCAATGGATATCCTCGAACATCTACATTTATGGTAGGTACAAAACTGTACTTTTCTGTGTCTAGATGCTAGCTGATGACTTTCATTTCCATTTTAAGGTTTTACACAGTACTTTCCATATATGTAAACAATCTGCCCTTCTCTGCCATAGGAAATCTGAACTCCAGATAAAGTAAATTTATATATTATGCACATAGAGATTTAGGCCACTTTAACTTGGCTGCTACTTTTACGTACCAGTTTTTAGCAACAAGAGGTCAACATATATTTTTCTTTCTTATGGGTTAATGTTATGGTGGTGGTTAACTTTGTATGATGATGATCATGTTCCTCATTTTACTTGCACTTTGAGCATTTGGTGCTGTTGATCCTTGTCACGTTAACTCTTGTTTTAGTTCATTGGTTTTAAAACATCAAGTGATGAATTTTAAATTCACAACATAGTCTTGCTGTATACATTTTTTTCTTGATATGGAGTAGGCTTTAATTGGTTTCTCCACTTAATTCTTTGTAAGTAACATTGATCTTTCGGTATTAGAAAGTGTTAGCCCATAGTGTACATAAAAATAAGTTATGTACTCACCATAATGTTCCATGTTTGTTATTCTTCATCTCACCTTTCTTCTTGCTGATTGGGTTTGGAGCTGATCCTCGACTGTATACTATAGCCAGAGAGCTTTTTACTGGCTCGAGGCTAGCCCCTGTCCCAACATGCTTAGCGGTAGTTACCCAGATCTCGTTTATGATAACCCTCCAGACTAAATAGGTCCAAATTTTGCTAAACGTACTTATGAGAAAGGGACCTGTATTGGAGTGTGTAAACATCAGCAAAGGGAAAGGAAGGAAAGACTAGGTCTAACCAACTGGTAAGCAAAAGGGAACTCAGCCAGTGTAGCCAAACAAAAGGGAAGAAAATCTCCTCGATCCTCCAGGAGGGTGGGACGCAAGAAGGAAGGCGAGATGAAAGACAACAAACCTGAAACGTTATGGTGAGTACATACTTCTTTGTTATGTTGTCCCATCTCGCCTCCATTCTTACTGGTTGGGACAGCGTCCCCAGCACCTATATGTTTGGTAGTTCACTGGAAAAGTCTCTTCAGGACTGTGGAGTCAAAGGATGCCCTGTTCCAGGAGGCCACATCTACTTTGTAATGAGAGATAAAGGTACGAGGATTAGCCCATGTAGCTGTAGCCATGGCCCTAGTTGAGTGTCCTTCAATTTTTCCTGGAAGTCCTCTGTTCTGCAAAGCATAGACATGGATGATAGTGTCTGAAAGCTACTTTGATAAGGTCACTTATGGAACAGTAGGGTTTAAACATCATGATTAATTTAACTGCTCTTCTAAATCTTTATTTCTTCTCATTTTTTTTCTTATTATTTTTTTCTTTTTTTGTTGACAGTTTTTTGTACTTAGTACTTTGGATTTTCAACATTTTTTTCATTTGTGGTGTTGCTATTATTATTTATATACATTCATTTATATGTATGACTAACTGACTTTATATCAACTGCTGTATTGTCTTAAGTTCTGGCTAGGTTTCCACTGCATTAACTTCTCTCTCTGACTAATTAAGGAGACAAATGTTTTTATTAGAAGATTGTATAATTAAATAATTAGGAGTTCTGTATTTAAGGGATGATGATCAGCCTACTTTTGTACTCTGATGATGCCCTAGGACGAAAGGGTGAAAGCGCTTAGTGCCTATGTGAAGGATTTTTATTCTTGTTTTGGTCCAGTATTTGAATAAAGTACGTTTTTATTGAGTGCCTATGTGAAGGATTTTTATTCTTGTTTTGGTCCAGTATTTGAACAAAGTACGTTTTTATTGAGGATTCAAGGTTTACTGAATTTTTTGGTTACTGGTGATCTTTCGTGGTTGGAATTCTTACTGCTGTTTTTTCAGTGGCCTGTTCGATCCTGGATGGTTGATGCGTGGCGGACCTTCAAGAAATGTACTTCATCTTTGTGAACTTTTTGAATTATCTGAATTCAATTTAGTTTACCCTATTTCAACTGTCACAACCAGTCACTGGCAAGTACTGGTCACGTATTAACGAACTGTTTTATTACGAAGTTCTCATTTTCATTCATGAAACACGGACATTACAAGACTGGTAATTATTATTACTAACTGTGCTGTTGTGACGACTGCATTAACTACATATTGTACTGTTCGTTGGTTACAACGATTTAGTTGCGAACAAGATAATCATCATCCCGTTTTGCATACAATTTTCATTGGTTGACTTTAAATTTTAGTGTACTTCAATTTTTTGTTACGGCAAATTCACGCCAACTGAGGGACATTATTTAAATTAGTGTTGCTTATTCAATTCACCCTTAATTATGCAGCGACTTCTACAGGAACATTTGGATATTACAAACAAACTAAAGCGCTGCACGATCAACAACTTAATGTAGGGACTGAGGGTGAAATGGTTATTACAGACTCGCAGGAGCAACTATTTACTCTGCATTCAACACCTAACACCAGTTTGCAGGGTTCAGTTGTTAGGCAACGGTCTAAGAGTCCTCAGCGACAGGCGGTGACGTCAGGTGGTGGAGGCGTTGTTGATCCGCCCTCTAACGTTGATGTCAGAACCAGTAATGATCATAACCAGACTGTTCGTCGAGCCAATACGAACAAGAGCATTTTTTCTGACCGGAATATTGACTTAATACAATTTCTTTCTGCTCCTTCTCTGAACAGAGACAGTCATGCAGCATCTAGGGACTCGGGTACCTTGAACACACGTCTTAGCGAATTTGAAAGGACATTAAAAACTTTCAAATCTCTGCAGATGGACAACGCGTTCTTAGAACACTCTCTGGAATTAAAACAAGTCCCAAAGGGACTACGTATTTTCAAATTACCTCATGGCTTTACAGAAGGTACACCCATGTTTTCTGAATTCTTGCTACTGTTTGACAAAACAGGTTTAGAACATTTAAAATTAATTATTCGTAATAATACAGACAAATTAAACGTTTTAAAGGAAAAGTTATGTATTTTAGACAATGGCATCAAGGCTGACTTATTATTTGAACACAATAAGTTTAGAATGGAAAATATTTTTAAAGACATTGACAGGTACATTAACAAAGGTTTAGATATTAAGAACACCAAAATTGAGAGGGACAGTTATGATTACAGAAACAATAGAGCATATGCTCATTTTAAGGAGTATAAAAACATGAAGCTTAACAGCCAGAACCATGGCAACACAAACACTACTACAGATAGAAATGCTTTCAATTCTAATACTAATCAAGACATTGTACATAGAAGTAATATTAACAACAATGAGGAGTTAGTCAGTTTTTTTAGAGCAGTCAACTTTAAGAAGATCAGAGAGAATAAGAGAGCGACAGGGCAGTTACAATCAACACATTCCAAGGAACTACAACAACGGAGGCTTCAGAACGTCCAGATGGTAATGTCAACTGACACTGACAATAATAGTAATGATTTTGACAATACATTTTCTGAAGCTTTATTACAAGTGAATCAGCTTACACCTGTTGCAGTTCCACATGCTGAAACCCCATTTTTAGATGAGGAAACAAACAAGATCAGGACTGAATGTAACATTGTAACACATTCAGGATTTAACTTGTACAATTTTACTGAACAGAAATTTGACAACTATTTAGATCTGTTCAGCAAAGGGTTTACCTTTGTTCCTACGTTTAAGTTGGATATTGGCAATGTTTTAATTTAAAAACATACACTAGGCTTTTAAACTTGAAAATATTTTTTCAGGTTTCCAATGTTATTTCTCAAGATTCTAATAATTTTACACTCAAGCGTCACAGTACTTTTATACCTCCCCAGAATTTCATGATACATGTATTTGAAAAACTTTGTGAGACGCACATTAGAAGAATTTTATGTGATAAGACATTTGCCAATTATAATTTGACACCTGCAGAAAAATTCTGTCTTAAACAGCTCACAAGTTCTGACAAATTCAGGATCATGAAACCAGATAAAGGGGGTGGGGTAGTTATGTTAAGTGAAGATTATGTTAACAGGATGCTTAGACTTTTGGATGATGAAGAGACCTATGAAAAGGTGAGTAGGCATGAGGTTAACAAAGCCTACACTAAAATAGACTGGTTGACATATGAATATCTTATGGATGGAAGAATTGACTCTCAAACTTATCAGTACATCTCTGTGGAATTCCCAATTACACCTTCTATTGTTGGGATTCCCAAAATTCATAAACACATAGACAACCCTCCGTTTAGACCAATAGTTTCAGCCATAGGTTCGAAGACTGAAGCTTTAGCGGCATTTATTGATTTTAAGTGCAAAAATATTTTAAGGAGGTTACCACACATTGTAAGAGACTCCTGGCACTGTCTAGATTCTTAGACAATTTGCAAACAGTTTTGATGCTAAATTTGATTTTCTTATGGTCACTGTAGATGTAATCAACCTTTTCACTGTGATCCCGCACCAAGATGGCCTTGAAATGTTTGAAGCATGCCTTAATATACACAGTCAATACGATAGTTCGGAGAACCGGTTGTTATCAGAGATGTTAGAACTAGTGTTGGAAAATAATTTTATATATTTTAATGGTAACTATTTCAGACAAAGAAATGGTGTAGCTATGAGGGCAAGATGTGCCCCCATTTACGCCAACCTAGTCCTAGCCGCTTGGAGTCAGAACATGTCTTTACTAGTAACTATTGGAGTAAGGTTTTATTATACCTACGATATTTGGATGATATTTTGATTTTTTGGAGAGGTACTGAAGCAGAGTTCAATGATTTTATTACTTACATTGGACAAACAACAGGTTTTCTAAAATTTACAAGTCACATTTCAAACAACACAATTGAATTTTTAGATATTACGATATCTATACAAGACAATAAATTTGAATCTAACATTTATAGGAAGAAGACTTACTCCAATTCATTTTTACATTTTGACAGTTGCCACCCTGTCCATCAGAAGAGAAACTTAGTCAAAGGACAGATGGTGAGGCTGTCTAGAATTGTTAGTAACGGCAAAGTCTTTAAACAGGAGCTTGTTAAATTACAAAATATGTTTTTATAGAGCTTACCCTGCTGAGTTTGTTTTTGATATTAGCAAAGACATTATAAGGAACAGATTGACATTGTATAAACCTATAATATGCCAAGGACTTGTCAAATTCTAAGGTTGTTGTGGGCATGACACTTTTGTTATTCCTTTTAATGAAAAATCTCAACAAATTGTTAGTGTTACATGATTCGTGGAGTATCATCACATAATCAAACACAGAACTTGTGAATATTTTAGGAAACAAACCCAAGGTTACTTTTAGTAGGGGTAAGAATTTAAAAAGCTTGTTTGAAAAATGTGTAAACAATGACATGTTTAGGAAATCTAAGATGAACAAATGTGGTGCTTGTCACATATGTAGATTCATTAACAATGGACCATACCCTTTTAATTTCTAACTATGAGAAAACTATTAGATGTCCTGGAGTTTGTGACTGTAACTCGGTCATGGTAGTATATGCAGCCTCCTGTATAGGATGTCAAGCATATTACATAGGAAAAACGAATAGGAAATTAAAAACAAGAATCATTGAGCATTTGAGTGACATTAGGAACCAAAGACAGACTAGTGCCTTATATAATCACAGTATTAGTTGTGTTAATTTTAAAATTTTTTTATTTTTTGTGATCGACAGAATACCTTACAACAAAACACAAAAAGGTGGTGACATTAAAACTTTATTAGAAGCAAAAGAATGTCTTTGGCAACTTAGATTAAATGCCAATAAGTGGCCTGGCATCAACGATCAAATATCTATTGCCAGTATACTCAAGCTGAAATCACAATTTATTTAGTAGTTAATGTGTAGAACAAATTGTTCAAAAATACACAATATTTATACAAGTTTAGTTATTGCTTAAATAGTTAAACAGTTGTTTAGTTGTATTCATACTTAGTAAGCACAACTATAGTATTTTACACACTTTTACATGTTTACAATTTACATTGTCAGTATAACTACAACAGATTTTATTGCATTTTATATTAACATTTAATGTGGTATTTATTATTAGGTACAATTTACAGTTATTAAATTAATACATTTTTAATAATTTATGAATATATATATGTTAATATTTATTAAATATTTATTTAATATTTTTTAGGTATTTATTGAAACAAGGTTACACAATTTTATAGTTTTGTAATATGTAGTATCATTTTTATTCAGGTTGAGATACACACAATTCCTTTTATGGAACAGTAGGGTTTAAACATCATGATTAATTTAACTGCCCTTCTAAATCTTTATTTCTTCTCATTTTTTCTTATTTTTTTCTTTTTTTGTTGACAGTTTTTGTACTTAGTACTTTGGATTTTCAACATTTTTTTCATTTGTGGTGTTGCTATTATTATTTATATACATTTATTTATATGTATGACTAACTGACTTTATGTCAACTGCTGTATTGTCTTAAGTTCTGGCTAGGTTTCCACTGCATTAACTTCTCTCTCTGACTAATTAAGGAGACAAATGTTTTTATTAGAAGATTGTATAATTAAATAATTAGGAGTTCTGTATTTAAGGGATGATGATCAGCCTACTTTTGTACTCTGATGATGCCCTAGGACGAAAGGGTGAAAGCGCTTCGTGCCTATGTGAAGGATTTTTATTCTTGTTTTGGTCCAGTATTTGAATAAAGTACGTTTTTATTGAGGATTCCAGGATTCAAGGTTTACTGAATTTTTTGGTTACTGGTGATCTTTCTTGGTTGGAATTCTCACTTTAGAGACTGGACAACCTTTTTTTATCTGTAAAGGATATAGACAATTGGTCAGATTTTCTAAAATTCTTAGTCCTGTGTAAATAAAAACGTAACTGTGTATTAACATTCAATTGATGGAGCTTATACTCCGCCTTGTTGCCATAATTGGGGAAGAATACAGGAAGCTCTATGGATGGATTTAAATTGTGCTCTGAACACACCTTGGGTAAGAAGGAGGGTTTGGTTCTGAGTGAGTATGGGGGACGAGTAGATAAGGCTTGTAACTCTGAAACCCTCCTAGATGAAGTAATGGTGGTTAAGAAAAAGGTCTTCCATGTCAAAAATTTCAGAGGAAAATAATCAGCTAGCTCAAAGGGGGGAGGAATGAGTGTCTCTAAAACTAGATTTAAATCTCAGGGGGGAAGAGGTTCTCTTATTGGATGTCTTAAGAGGGTAGTACCTCTTAGGAATGCTTTACGTAGCCTGTGGGACATGATGTCAGAGCCCATTTCTCCTAGGTGGAAATTAGAAATGGCAGCTAGCTGAACCTGGATAGTAGCTGCCGCTGCTCCTCGTTCAAATGTTTCAGCAAGGAAATACGGAAGCTTGGAAATGGGGGCAGTAAAAGGATCAATGTCGTTCTTTTTTGTCCAACGAGAACTTCTTCCATTTACTAGCATAAAGTTTTCTTGTAGTGGGTTTATGGGATGAAATCAAAATGTGAACTGCCAGGGGAAACCTGGGAGCCAGGCTAAGACCGGAAGTAGAGAATCCAAGCTGTCAGCTTGATATGGACGGAAGGATGGAGAGCACTTGACTGATGTGTCGGGAGATCCAAGGCTTCCCTTGCAGATGAGGCCAGAGGAATGGGAGCCAAATCTGTCAAGGCCAGTAAGGAGCAATGAGGATTAACTTGCAACTCAACAACTGTGCTTTCTGAAGCCAATCGTGAACCAGTGTGTCCCTGGGTGACCGTCCCGGTGGTGGGACTTGGGCAAAGTAGCTGCTGCATTTGTTGTTAAGGGGAGTGGCAAAAAGATCGCAGCATGGCTGGCCCCATTTGTGAAAAATCAGCTCTGCAGCTTCCTGTTTCAGGGACCACTTGTGAGGCATCAGAATAGCCCTGCTGAGCTTGTCCGCTGTCATGTTGGATTTCCCTGGAATGTGCGTTGACCAGAAAGCGTTGGGAAGGCATCTCTCATTGCCATACTCGTAGAGCCTCTCAGAATAAGGGATAAGACCTGGTTCTGCCCTGTTTGTTGATGTACCATACTACCCACATGTTGTCTGTCTAATTGCTATAGTCCCCGTAGGTCGAGAGTCTTTAAGTGCTTGCAGTGCCAGAAGCACCGCGGTCATCTCTAGGACATCGATGTGCAAGTGGTACTTGTGCTCTTGCCAAGTCTCTTGAGCAGTCTGTCCCAGATAATGCCCCCCCCACCCTTTCTGTGAAGCGTCCATGGTAACTGTGGTTATGGGTTGGGAGGTTTAGAAATGGTCTGCCCATTGATACCAAAGGGGAGTGAAGCTACCATGCTAAATTCTTCTTGCATGACTCCGTGATGCAAGTCTGATGTGACCTTGGTAAATCCTGGAATGACCATTTGAGCCAACAGGAGCCACTGCAGAATTCTCATGTGGAAGTGCACCATATGGACAAAGGTAATCACTGCAGCCATTGAACCCAAGACCTTGAGGACAAATCTTGCCTGGAGTGTCTTTCTTTTCATGAGGAATAAAACTTGACGACAGATGGTTAACACTCACCCTCTCCTGAGGCAGTTTTGCTATCATGGCTCTTGTCTAAATCTGCCCCTATAAATGTAATATACTGACAAGGCAGACTTTTTGTAGTTTATGATGATGCCTAGTTGTGTGCAGGTGTGAATAATGGAGTCCATGCCTCGATCAGTTGATGTTTGGTGCTGGCAATGAGGAGCCAGTCGTCTAGATATGGAAACACCCAGAATCCTAGACACCTCAGATGAGCCATGAGTACTGCCATACATTTGGTGAACACCCTGGGGGCTGTGATGAAACCAAAGGGCAGAGCTCTGAACTGGTAATGACTGGCTCCCCGCCAGAAGCATAAGTATCTCCTGGGCCACCTGTCCATTTTTATATGGTAGTACGCATCCTGGAGATCGTTGGAGCACATGCAGTTGTCCTGACCCAAAAAGGGAAGAATGGACTGCAGTATTACCATCTGGAACTTTTTCTTGACTGATTTGTTGTTTGCTGAGATCCAGAATGGGTCTTCAGTCTCCTTTCTTTTTCGTAACTAAAAAGAACCTTGAGTAAGTGCCGGGTACTTCTTGGATGGCTCTTTTTTTTTTTTTTCTAGCAACCTTTGAACTTCTAGGTTTGCTTGATCCCAAAGACTGGGTGGAATATCTGGAATTGAGTGCTGATTTTGTTGGAGGGGGTGGTTGGGAGAAGGGAATTTTGTAATCCCTGGATATTATCGACAGTACCCATGTATCTTCTGTGATTGCCAGGCTTTTGGGTACTGGGATAATCTGCCTCCAGAGGCGGACAGTCGGGCCTCCTTTCAGGAGCACTGGAAAGGCCTGCCAGAGAAGATAGCTCTGTCAGCCTGATTCTGCAGATCCACCCCCAGGGTAAGGTCTAGAGGGAGCAGAAGAACATACTCCCATGGTAGAGAGAGTTTTGCCATCCCGTTCACACCTGGTAAGAGTCTCTCTCTTACCAGAGGCCTGAACAGAGATGAGCCGTCAAAGGGGGTGTTGGTAAAGGAGGACTTGAAGGGGTGCCTGCTGCCCCACTTGCTCCATCTGCTGTGTAAGAGATCAGCTGCATGGAGAAGTTAACTGTAGATGTCAAGGTCGCAAGCTGTGAAGCTGCCTTGCTCGCAGCTCCTTCAGCTGTAGGATATCTCCTAGTTCCTTTAGGAGATGCCCTTGAAGGCGTATAAAGTGGGACAAATAATTCGGCGACCTGAGCGTAAAGGCCACTGAAGCAAACATATGCTTCCCTTACCTGTCCATTGTACAAGAATCTGTTTGGCGGATGGACAGAAGAAGTCTCCGCTAATTCTTGCGTGGTGGCTGCCACCACCACCACCATAGCATCAACAGGCACACCCTTTGATAGAAAGGACGTATCCTCTGGAACAGTTATGAATTTATTAGTCCTCCTCTGAACTGGTTTCATAGTCTCTGGGGAGCTCCACACCTTCTGACTCACTAAAGCCAGTAGAGGGTCGAAAGATGGAGACACCCAAGAGGTGGAGGGTCAGGAACCAAATGCATCCAGGTACACAGACTCCTCCTCAGAAGGGGCAAGGGATTTCCAGCCACCCATCTAAGGATTTCCAGGATGTCTGAAAGAGACGTCCTCGGAGTGGGACCCTTCTGAGTCCTCCATGTCTATGTCTGAAGTGAGAGACTCAGGGGAGTCCAGATGCTTCTCTTGCATTTTTTCTTCTGAGGGGCCTCCTCCAAGGGGTGCTCAGGAGAGGTTTCGGAAGAGGTGGTGTCACCCAGTGGGGTGTCCTGGAGGATGGGTTCCCTACGCTTGGGGGGGCATTGGAGAGAGACTCAGGCACCGAAAGAAGAGTAGCCAATGGAACGGAGGGTGGAGCGGTCTCAAAGGATGGCGTGCTCCTCATCACCTTGAAGGCACCGCAGTCCTGGCCCGAGAGTCCCCGGCTCCGAAGAGCCCAGAGATCTTCTCCAAACTGAGGGTGATGGCTCCGAGGCCGATGTAGGAGCCGAGATCACCTGCACCAAAGCCCCGAGAGAGAGAGTGGGGTCAGACAAGGGTCTGATGCCCCCCTCCCCCCCAGAGCCGACAAGAGAACATCGGCCCCCAGATCCCTCGATAGACCGAGACAACAAAGAGATCGGACCATTAGTTGGAACAGATAGACCAGTGGTAATCGGAGCCAACAGTTCCACCACAATGACTTCCATGCACTCCGGCTCAGAACTCAAAGGAATTGGAGGAGGAATCGATAACGGTGCGGGTTGGGCTTTCGGCATCAGTTCCTTGTGGGCTGGGCTCAATAGTAATTTAGCTAATGTCTGTGTCTTGAGAAGCCTCTTCACATCTTGATCCGAAAGCCTGGATGATCGAGAGAAAGATCGAGGACTGCCTACCACAGATTGCAACAGTGGGGACTGTGGAACAGACCAGACCGGCTCCAGAGAGGGATACCTGGTACTCTTGTGAGTCCTGACTGGCTCTGAAACCACTGATGGAGCCGCCAGAGAAAGAGCTTTGTCGGAACCGACACTCTGATCTGACAAACTTGCAGGTTTATCCTTAGATTTAGATGGCTCCAACATCGGAGCCGACAAAGATGATGGCTTAGGGGTCTTTTCCTTTTTTTTTTTTTTTTTTTTTTTTGCTGGCTGAGAACCCTCAGTAGCAACATCAAAGGGGCTCTTTAGTAAGCCTCATCAAATCAACTTTTATATTTTTTCTCTCCTGCAGGACTCTAGAACTAAAAGCATGACATATAGAACACAAGTCTTGCAGGTGTTCAGCCACTAGGCAATAGATACAGCTCATATGCTTGTCCGTAAGGGACATCTGGCAGCATGAGTCGCACTTTTTTTAAAACCCGAAGGTTTTGACACTCTAGGATCTTTGGACATGCTCGAAGTAACTACAACAGTACCAAAGAGAAACCCCGACAACACTAAAAAGAACTTTAAACTTTTTTTGACAGGAAAAAAAAGGAGGGAAGAACCTCTGTTAAACTGCAACTCCCCCAACCCAGGAGAGCCTCTAACTTAAACGGCTGCTCTTCTAAGGAAAAAGAAAGGGAAATGAAGAGAAAAGGCCCTCAAACAAAGATGGGGCCGAGAGAAAGGGAACAGGGAACCCTCTAAGTCAAACGGGTTCAAGGGAACAAGTTAGGTCTAAAGGAAAACGGCCACAACAACTACAAAAAGGCAGCAGCGGAATGGTCAGAAAAGCACTAGCCTAAGGTGAACACACTCTTAACACTAAACTAACAGATTTTAGCTATCTGAATGCAAAAAAGTAGAGTAAATATCACAAGAAGAAGAAAATACTTAGCCTGAGCCAGTATGAGCATTCTTGACTCTGCAAGCTGCAAACGAGATCTGGGTAACTACCGCTAGGTATGTTAGGGTAGGGGCTAGCTTTGAGCCAGTAAAAAGCTCTCGAGCTATAGTATATGTCTGAGTTGGAGCAGAGGTTCAGCTCCGAACCCAACCAGCAAGAACGGAGGAGAGATGGGACAACATAACATTGAATTTTTGTGTGCTGCTGTAGTTACTGTGTAAGAGTGAGGATTAATTACCGAAGCATGTTAATACTTCATCATGTGGAATAGAAAATGGAGTAGTTGAGTTTAAGACCTGCCTGCAGTGCAAATACAGTTTTGCCAAGGAGTTGTAACTTGAGAATGTTTATTGGAATGCTCTGTAAACGGTGTAGTCATTGAAGATTAACATCTAGCCTCCGTGAGATGTTTTTATGATACTTTTCCGTTAAACCCTTACCACATCTTCGCGCTGCTGTGTTTTGGTGCTATTTTCTCATTCATACTGGACTGACAAATGTGATGTTAAAAGAAGTACATGAAGAAGGTATTCTTATGTTTTTCGTGTATGTAACACATTTAATTAATGGAAGAGAATAACAGCAATGGCGTGTAACGAATGGAACAGGGATCGGAAGCGCATGTAGTGTTTTTGTAATGCATTGAACAGGGATCACAGCAGTACTAAGTAAACATTGCAGTGTTCAAAGAAAGTAGTGTAACACTAACTAGCAGGCGTGAAAGTAACGATGGCATTTAACATAGCAGAGAACATCTCTCCTTTGCCATACATGCAAACACCACATGAATTCGATCAAATAAGACTGTAAATGTTGGCGAGCAGTGCCTCTTTGACATTTATTGCAATTGCACAACTTTGCAGTACCCCACAAGCGCTCCACTTTTTGTGTGTGACACCCAGTATCTGGATCAATGAAATTATAGGAGTGATCCACGATGAAATCCTGGTATCCGGCAGCTTCCAACTGCTCAGATTGATATCCTGTATAGCAGTCGGAGAATATAGTACTTCCATCTTTTACATTGCCCTGTATTGTGGACAGTAACATTTCTGTGGATCTGTCAGGAACAGCAACAAGGAAGCATTCATTAGTTTCCCAACACACACCTCCAAAGACCCATTGTGGGAGCAGAGCACGACCTACGTTGGCTTTCCTTCGGGTGAATAAGCTTTTATCAATCTCCACCTCTGACTGGCCCACCTATTTTCATATTGGGACGACATAACAAGGAATTGGCACATACCTCTCTGAGGTAATTATTCCAATCCACCGTTGTGTTGTGATTAAGTTGAAGCTGTGCTTGGCAGAATTCAACAGATGTCTACCTCCAGACTCCATAAATAAATGAATCGTATGGCAGTTACAAAAGGGATGCGGGATCTATAAAACCATGCCTGTGTTTGGACACCTTTCTCTTCACGGCATGTTTGAAGGCTGCATAGCCATTTGGGGTTGAGATGCATTTTAATTTCATGAGGTGATTATCGGAAGACGATCTCTCTGTGCAGAATACCTGTTTCTTGAAGAAACTTAATAGCCGCTTCTTCATCTCTTGGCAAATCCCACAGCGTAACATCCATGGCAGTCATAATATTCACAGCTGTGATTACATGACAGAAAACCACAGCTCGAATTACTCTTTCACATGCTTGTAAACCGAAAGAAAAAGCGGGAACTTGTATGTGTGCAATATGCCTTAAGAAAACCTTATTTGCTTTTGGGTGAATTATGTGTAAAGAAAACGTCCAGCAAGTGGTAGGTGTTTAATGGTGGACTTCAGCTGTTTCTCCGATGACAAAATGGTACTGTACACCTAACATAACAAAAACTTGCTTGTCAGTTTTACAGATGTACTTGTCTCACAGAAACTGAAATACCGACAAAATAGAGCAGCGCAAACTGTTAGGGGTTTAACAGAAAAGTACCATTTATATTGCCATCTAGAAGGAAGGTGAATCACATGACCTGCAGTTCTGAGTAGTTGGGTATCAGTATGTTTAAAACTACATACACATGGTACAGCTGTATATTTTCTATTTATAAGTATCTGTTTTGTATACATTTTATGTAGTATATACTATGTTATAGTAATTTTAAATTTATGTAGTGTGTATACTATGTTATAGTAATTTTAAATTGACCTTAATTCTACAATAAATACATCCTGGGTATCTCTCATCAAGTTAGACCCTTTCTTTGCATTCAAAAATACAAATTAATAAGTAAAACAGTCCAAGACCGTCAGTGAAGACAATGATTCGATGAGTAAAAACAAATCCTTTATTCGGTAGATGGATGGTAAAATCCAAGGGTCGTCAAATGGAAAACAGCAGTGTCAGACAAGCGCTTTCGCTTGGATAATTCCAAGCTTTATCAAGTCAAAAACAGTTCCATTCAAGAAAGCTACTGTTTAAATACGTGTTCTAATTAATCACATGTTTGATTCAAACGAGATCACGTTTCAGAAACCTTTTAAACATGTCATAAAAAATGTGTATCTGCAAAACTTTCAAATATGCATAAAAAATTAAAATCTGCACTCCATGTAAAATACAAAACTGATAAACCATGTTTATAACCTTGTGAGAAAGTGTTCATGAATCATCCAGATAGAAGAAGGGGGTGGACTGTAGGGAGTAAAAGTATATGTATTAAAACCAAATAGGTTCTAAATTCAAAGAGACTACATGGAATGAAAATGTGTGAGTTGCACATTTACAATCATGAAAAAGTGGTGTTGCACTATACCTAAATGGCATCCCATCAGTTATTTGTGAGAGGTGTATGAAATGGGGTAGAAAGTGATAGTGGTGTGACGGAGCATACTACAGCCTGGCACAGTGTGGTCTCATTATAAATAAATCTCATATTTACTTAAAATCCAGACACACTCACATTAGATTCTCCGGACACTTCACATGTGGAACCAAAGGAGTGGTCTATATTGGGCTCTGTACCACCTGTGATGCCTTCTACATAGGCAAAACCGAAAGAGAATTTAGGAAAAGGTTGTATGAACATACTTATGACATAGAAAAGAAAAAGGAAAGCAACGCATTTTTCAAACATTCACTTACATGCCACAATTACAAACTGGCTTTTATGATCCTTGAACATGTGAACCCAAGCACTAGAGGTGGTGACTGGGAGTCAACCCTGGAATACAGGGAGCTGATTTGGCAGCTTAAGCTGGACGCAGGGAGGCCCCCGGGACTGAATGGCACTCTCAGCATAGGTTCAGTGCTGAAGCTCAGAAGGGCCAGGCTGTAGTATGCTCTGTCACACCACTATCACTTTCTACCCCATTTCATACACCTCTCACAAATAACTGATGGGATGCCATTTAGGTATAGTGCAACACCACTTTTTCATGATTGTAAATGTGCAACTCACACATTTTCATTCCATGTAGTCTCTTTGAATTTAGAACCTATTTGGTTTTAATACATATACTTTTACTCCCTACAGTCCACCCCCTTCTTCTATCTGGATGATTCATGAACACTTTCTCACAATGTTATAAACATGGTTTATCAGTTTTGTATTTTACATGGAGTGCAGATTTTAATTTTTTATGCATATTTGAAAGTTTTGCAGATACACATTTTTTATGACATGTTTAAAAGGTTTCTGAAACGTGATCTCGTTTGAATCAAACATGTGATTAATTAGAACACGTATTTAAACAGTAGCTTTCTTGAATGGAACTGTTTTTGACTTGATAAAGCTTGGAATTATCCAAGCGAAAGCGCTTGTCTGACACTGCTGTTTTCCATTTGACGACCCTTGGATTTTACCATCCATCTACCGAATAAAGGATTTGTTTTTACTCATCGAATCATTGTCTTCACTGACGGTCTTGGACTGTTTTGTTGATTTTGTTTGCTCTGTACTCAGTTTTTCTTGGCTACGTTCTACAAATTAATAAGTGTAAAAGTTTAACATTTCAGGCTTTAGTGTCATGATCAATTATTCATATACTAATACTGTGGTAGATTTGGTAAACCATTGAAGAAACATCAAAGTATTTGACAGGGTTATTCACATTTGACATCTGAGCTTCCTGTTCTGACAGTTCTTTCTGCATTTGAGATTTTGTTGGAGACTTGAGAGACCTCTCTTTCAGCTTTTCCTGGTTAGGGGTTGCCACAGTGGAACTCTGGTCCGCTAATGATTGGCTGTAGATTTTTATGGTGCCGAATTGCCAGCCCGACGCCCAACCTTCAAAGAAGGCACACCCATTCACGCACACACCTACCTGCATGTCTTTAACGTCACTTGACTGTGTGGAGGACATGCAGATTCCGCACAGAAAGCGCTCCAGCTGAGAATTGAACGGGAGAACCTCTTGCTGTGAGGCGACGATGCTAACTGCTGCACCCACACAGCCCTAACTTGAGAGAACTCTCTGTGCAGTTCCTAAATGTCACAGTTCAGTTTTTTCTCATGACAGTACTGTTTCTGACACGTCTGGTTGTTGTTTGTCCTTTAAGTTTAATGTATTTGTCTTGCATAACTTATCTGAGATTTCTCCTGTAGCTTTCCATCTTCCCCCCATGGGTAGTGTAGGATAAGTTGCTTTACCAACAGCCTCCGGTTCTGGTTGCAATGTTTCCCATGGATTATGCATTCTTACTGTTTCTTCAACTTGTGAAACTGACAGTTTACTGCAGTTTCTAATAATAGTATTTGTTTCTGGTATTTTTTTCTTCAGCATTGGTGTGCTTTGCTTTGATTGTAAGTCATCCTTAATGTATCTGAAGTTAGTAATTTGCTTTTCCAGCTGCTGCCCATTTGAGAGTTAAACTTGTAAGAAAATGTAGTCCTTTTATTGGACTATTCTTATATTCCAAAGCATGTTGATGATCCTTGTATCATTTGTTACTGCATTTTTTTTTCATTTTTTTTCACTCCTTGGATAGATTTTGCACATTCCCTGCACATCAGTTGAATTGGCTGCACATTGTCTGAACTTCCTTTCATGCACAGATCTTAATTCCTGACTTTTGTAGTAGGAACCATTTGTCAGATATGATAACAAAAGGTATCCACTGTCTTGAGAAGAAACGTTTACGCTTGTGTTTGAATTGGAACAAACTTGTACCTAGCATCTTGAACTTGTACAAACCTGTGGACATTATCCTTCATGGATGAAGGTGCTGTCAGTACCAGGACAGCAGTAAAGTATTTCAGTTAGCTCTTATCTTATGGATTGTTATGACATGAATTACAGTTGCATGACTCTGCACAACTTTCGCAGTATGAGTTGACTGTCCCCCTGTGTTTCATTGAAAGTTCAAAAATGTTGAAACCACAACATGTTGAAAATGGTATTTTCCCCTTTCCCCACTGTTGTGTGATCCAGGAGTTCTAATATATAATTAGAAGGGGGTATGGAGGTGCATTGAGGCTTGCCCCTGAATTAAATTGTTTTTCAACTTTTTGTGGTTTTGACATCTTGTACCTTCAACATTTTGTACTTTTGACAAAACATAGGGGAACCAAATTGGCATTCCTGGCCAATACATTGTGTCTCGATATTTTCTTGATCTTTACTATTCCCAGATGTGAATCCTTCATCTTGTCAAGCATTTGTCTTCACGTTACGATTTTGTTAGCTTTAAACATTAATCCATGAACAAGCAGTATTTCGTTCTTGAAAGAAAAACAAGACTTGATTTATTTTAATTACTGATGCTCCTTTTTCTTTATCGATTGGACCAACTTCTTATTGTAACTGTTTTTAGTAACTCTATGTCCAAGTTGGTGTTGGTACACTGTTTCGTAAAATCACTGCTGCTCTACCATTCTGCCTGACATCTGCTTGCAAACCAGTGGGTATATCCATTTCATTTTTTTAATAATGCATTTGTTACTATTTTCTTGAGCACTTCAAACCTTTTCTTGTTAATAGCACTATTCCCGGTTTACATATTGATCTAACAAATTTCTTAAAAGCAGAATAATCCCAAACATACTTTTTATTTACTGTCTAGATCATTTTTGTTCCCACACCTTCCAATCAACACTCCTCCTAAAATGGGCTTGAGCCCATTCGTTTTCACTAGTGGTTGGGTCATTCCCAGATTCGTGAGGACGAGCCATTTAGTCTCGAAGTGACATAATTTGACACATTTCCCAACTCTAGCATAGTAGAAAAGCTGAAACCCCCTATGGCACCTACTGGATTGTCAACCAGCAAGTGATGAGTGGAGTACCTTAGGGTTCAGTCCTGGGACCACTCGTGTTTGACATCTACTTCTCTGAAAGTACAGGCCAACACTAAGGGACTCTGGCTAACAAAGTTCACAGAAGAGTGCAAACTGGGAGCCATTATTGAATCCCCAAATGATGTGGATATTCTACAAAAGGGCCTTACAGAAACAGATGCTTGGTGCCAGAGTCGTGGTCTTGAGCTCAATGCCAAGAAATATATAGTTATCCCCTTTTGGGAAAAACCTGTACCTGTGAATTACCACATAGGTGGCAGTATACTAAACACCGAAAGTGTGATAAGAGACTTAGGGACACAGTGTCACCTTTGATAACCACATCGCCACAACAGTCAGGAAATCCTTCTACGTGGCACACCTCATCCCCAAGGGCTTTTCATCCAGAAAAAAGGAGGTCATTATCCCACTGTACTCATCCCTCATTAGACTCATTATAGAATACAACGCCCCATTTGGTATGTACCTCTCAAGACATTTGCAACAACTGGAAAGACCAAAGAAATACCTCACTAAAGGAATCGCTAGGCCTAAAGCAGATGCTGTATGCTGATGGTCTTAAAAAAAAAACTCCAGCTGTACTCTGTCACATATCGTCTACTCTTGAGGCGATCTCTGCTTAACATACTAGGCCATGTCAAACCCAGAGCTGTTGGACATACTACACTTAAAGAAATCCCAGTCCCCAAGAGACACGCGCCAGGGATCTAAACTTTATCACAATGAACAAAACATGCCGGAGGGATAATTTCCTGCCCCAGAGACTCCCCAGACTCTGGAATAGACTGCTCATACATGTCAAGCAGAGCGCCTCTTTGGCCCTCTTCAAAAGGAATCTTGATGATTGGATGGGAGATAGAAAATTCACTCCGGGGATCACATCAGTCGGCCTGCTAGACAGGGGTCCAGGAAAGTAAATACTGTGGGAAGAAATAGCCAGGGAATTGTTATAGCTAGGCTTGTAGAGGCCCTAGGGCCTATAGCCTAGTACGAACCTATGAACTGGCTCACAGATAGGATGCAGATTAATCAAAACATGGAGATCACCTCCGTAAAGAGAACAGTAACCAGTGGAGTTCCCCCAGTGTTCTGTGCTGGGACCTCTTCTGTTTGGCATCTACTTTTCTGACATAAAAGCCAATGTCAAAGGACTCTGGCTGACAAAGTTTGCAGACGATTGCAAGCTAGGAGCAGTCATAAAATCCCCACATGACTTAACCATCCTGTTGGAAGGTTTGTCTCAAGTAAGTAACTGGTGCCAAAATCATGGATGGAAACCAAATACCAAAAAGTGCATTGTATCCTTTGAGTTGACCCAGTTGTTAAGGATTTGAGAAGGTATGTGGACATTGACCTAAGTTAATGTGTCCATTTTTGTAAAAGTCCTTATAAATTGCACCACTTATAAACAAAGGGATTGTGTTTAGGTCTAGGGATGTCATTGTCTTCCTTTACTCAGCCCTCATTAGGCTAGTCATTGAATAAAATGCATCCTTTGGCACGTATCTGTCCATGCACATGCAACAACTGGAACACCCACAGTGGTTGCTTGCTAAAAGGATACAAGACCATGTCCTACATGGACCAACTCAAAGACCTGTCACATTACCTGGTATCTTACACACTGCAAAGAGATGACTTGTATCTGGCATACAAAGCATCCTCTGACCCAATACTTGTGGATTTACTGCACATCAGCTAGTCAAATGGCATTTGAAATACTTGGCCAAGGGATCTAAACTTCTTCTGCAACATTAACAGAATGGTTTGGAAGGACAGGTTTAGCTCACAGAAGATGCCGCTGCTCTGGAACAGACTCCCAAGCCACATAAAACGAAGTCCATCCCTGACTGTATTCAAATGCAGCATGGCTTTCTGGATGGGACACAGAAAATTTACCTCAGGGCTGCCCCCTGTACTACTAATGGACAAAGGCTGCTCCTAAATGCTTTATCTCATGCATGGCCCCCCTCAAATTATGTGTGATATGATGCCAGTTATTCTCATTAGGGGTGATGTATAATTATCGGCCATGTGATGGGTAAGGCCATTCTATAGTCCATATAACAAAAACAGCTCGTAGGTTAACTAGGTAGGATGTAAAATATAAAATCAACTGTAACAAATCCAGAACCTGGAAATGTAGAGAAGTTAAAAACACTTTTTATTCCAATAAGGTAAGACATCACAAAGCTTTCGGGATCGACCCTTCATCAATGTGTAAAAGAAAATCAACACTTTCATTATGTTATTGGAATAAAGTGCTTTACCTTATCCCTACGTTTCCAGATTTTGGATTTGTTACAATTAAAGCCAGTCTATAACCAAATGGGATAAGTTAATTCAAGCAAAAAGAGGGAAATTGGGTAGGCTTAAAATATACCACAAGGGAAACTAGCCTAATATTTTCCTGTGAACCAGAGGGATATCTAGGAAAGCTGTTATCTTCCTAAAATGTGTGCAACTTGGAGATTTCTTCAGAATCCATGGTTTGCTAAATGTTAAATAATTTCTATAGCAGATGCAGTGTTGAAACTGCTACTTAAACAATAAGCTATCAGTAGTGCAATCTTTTTTTAATTACTTTATTAAGACCTGTGAAGATTAGTGCAGATGTAAATCTTGCCCCTAAATTCAAAACAATAACCATACTTTACCCCCCCTTCTCTGATTTGTTTCTTAATACCTAAGCTTTCTGTTCATTTCTACATCTGAGAGCTATTGGTACTCACTGGAGGTTATTTCATTGGGTTTGCATTGAGATTTATTTTAAATGCTGTTTTATTGGTAAACTTCCTGATCCTATAAACCACAAAGTGTATATTAGTGCTTCAGGTCTGCACAATATTCAAGATGTCTCTTCAACTGTTTGACTATTGCTACAGGCGTCTGTTCTTTGCTCTATGAAATCAGTTCAGTATTCCTAGCTTTTGTCACGCTAAAACACCTCTTTTTTTTTTTTTTTAAACACCTTTATTATAATACCATTTAAGCCATTAATGTGCATGTGTTTAAGCCATATCGACATTTTTCCATTTACACAGATTATACATTGCTTTCATTCTTTCAGTGCAATATTACATAAAATCACTCAATTCCTGCCTTCCCTTAAACTTCACTCCTCCTCCTCAACATTATTCTGCATGTATCCGGGTCTATATTACAACATCGAAACTTTGTAATATCTAACACCAGATGAGCAAAACATATTCATCGAAACTCATTTGTCATATTTATTCTGAATTTGTTCAGGTCAATTGTACATAGTGTATATAAAGGTAGGTTTATAATACTTGTTTGTTGATGATTGTATTGTTAAACATTATATTATTTGGAAAAAAAAAGGAAACTCTTAAGTGATTCGATGAATACTTTACAGGACAAAGATGTAGTTGGCCAACTACACAGTGTTGCCCTTTTCTCCACTGTAGTGCGTTCTTGGAGTTGGTATATTTAGTTAGGGGGTGTGGGGGGCAAAGGCCCCCACAGTTATGTTTGTAAGTGTGTGTGTTTTGTGCAAGCAAATTCTTTCCCAGGGAAAAAATTTGCTGTTTCTGACTGTTCATGCTTTTAGTGCGTTCTGTCTTTACGCGTCGAAGAGGCATTCGCTTAAATGCCTCTTCGATGTTATATAGACCCATTGTTCCCACAAATTCCATTTATTTCTATGGAATTTGCTGCTTCCCTTTTTTAAAGAGTTGTCTTCCAATTCCTTTATCTCTCTTACAATATGCAGTACTTCAAATCTTCAAATACAGTTGTTTTAGAGTTTTATTTCTGTTCTTTAGTAATTGCTTTTTTTTTTTTTTTTTCAGCCAATAGAATTAAACTGTCTAGGGACTTTAGATCCTGTGTTTCAGCTCAAAAAAGAATACTTTTCTTACTGGCAGCCATTTGTTTCTCCAGTATTTCTGACAGAGTACTCTGCAGAGAATTCTTTTTAAGTTTTGCAACTCATTACATTCCCCAAAACATGTTCCCAGTGACCTCTTTCTTCCACATCACACCTCCAACATTTATCTTCCTGAGGGAAACAAATGAAGCCTTTTTGGGGTATAAAAATATCAATGCAAACACTTCCAAACAATATCCTAAACTTTCTGTACATTGTGTCATACTTGGGAGACCTACATATGTCCTCCCGTTGTTCCATTGTAAATTGCTTTTCAGCTATCTCTTCCCCCAATCTTTTCTAACCTCCTCTGAAGAGGGTCATAGATGTGTATTAGGTTAATGACTGCTAGGGCCCTTATAAGCCTAGACATGCAACCCAAATGTTTCTACAAGTTTGATTTGCATAGAGGGTGATTTACCAACTGCCTATGCCCATCAGACACACAGGAGCCAGACGAGGGGTGAATTTCTGATTAACAGCAACTTGGACCAATGGATGGCTAAATAGAGATGAGGAGGAACTTTGCTTCACATGGATGAGGATCCTGTTCCAGAGACTGTGAATTCTCTCAAATGTGTTTCTCCAGTATGTTCTGCTTATATTGCAAGCAAAGTTTAGGTCTTTTAATCTAGTACTTCTGATGCTGTTTGTTTTGCAGATGTGCAAACGGTTCCTCAAAACAGGGTCCAGGGATGCCTTGTACGTCAGGCAAAAAGGTCACCTCTCAGAAGTCGTCTATATGATACCCAGTAAAGAGACAGGGCTGAGGGCTTTGAGGCAATCCAGTGTAGGACATTGCATTTACTGTGTGTGTGTGTGTGTGTGTGTGTGTGTGTGTGTGTGTGTGTGTGTGTGTGTATTGTTTTTGTAGGAATCTTTGCGGACATTTCAATTTTTGCATGTGTCTAGTCAGGTACATACTGAAGGAGGAGAGTACATTGGTATGATGACCTGTCTGGGCCTAGATGCAGTGCCCTTGCTTATAAGCTGAAGCATAGAAGGATATTCTTACTACCTTGGACACATGGTTGTCTAAGTCACTCTCTATGGGTTTCCACATTCCTGACTAGTGAATCAACTTTTAGAGCTGCTTTTTTAATTGATGATGTAGTTATCCAGGGTGGCAGTCTTTCCAAAAGATACTGTAATTTATTTCTTGGTATTGAGTTTTAAGCCATAGTTTTTTTTACCAAATGTCTGTCTGTATTACACTTTCTGAAGGGTGTTCTCATATGGGGGGGGGGGGGGTTCAGTAACTGCTCCCAGTTTGAAAACCTCTATGAACTTGGTTAGTCAGTGGTCTTTGACATCCAAGAATTAGATGCCAAAGAGGAGTGGGCCTACCACAGAGCCTTGGGGGGCCTTCAGTGGTGACAGGCCTCTTTGTGGAGGTGGCCTCAATGATTCTAACCTCCTAGGTTTTATATGTGAGCCAGCTAGCTATCCAGCATGTTATAATGTTATAAAGGGTTTTATATCCAGTTCCATAAGTTTGCTGACTGCCCGAGTGGGGTACTGTATTAAATGCCGTACCCAGCTCTAGGTAAGAAGTATGCACCATTTTCTCCTCATCCATTGCCTTGGAGACTCGTTCAAAGAAGTCCCTCAGATTTGGTAAGCGTATCCTTCCTTTGACAAAGCCAAGCTGGGATGGATCTAGTGTTTGGAGGTCTCCTTTGTCATTGTTGATAATTCTTTCCATGGCTTTGCAAATAAGACTAGTCAGACTAATGAGTCTGTAGTTTCCAGGATCTTTTGAAGATTCTCCCCTGTGAAGGGGAATGATTGTTGCAGTCCTCCATTCACATGGCACAAAGCCTATGTTAAGGCTATAATGACTTCGGGAGGCCTGATAAGTCGAATTTTAGACTACTTAGGAAGCATCCTATGATGTTATTTGGGCCCATTTGAGGCTGTGCTCTTAGCTTTAGTGAGTGCAGCCAGTACATGCTCTCCAGTTGGAGTTGAGGGGTCATGTTTGAGGGTATTTTTGTGATGATGGTTGGTATGGGGTGAGGGAATTGGAACTGAATTTGTCTTCTAACGGGTTCACTGTATCGCCAGGCTTGGTGAATATGACACCATTAACCACCAGTTCAGCATATTGCTGTGTGTTGCTTGAGGTTTCTGACATACCCGAAGAAGGACTAATGGTTCTCTATCTTAACCTCAGAGTTTGCTTTACTTGACCTAATTAGCCCTCTTAGTTGTCTTATTTACTTTAAGAGAATTTTTATCTTTATGGGAATTGCCCTTCCTGATTTTTTTGCTATTTTTTTTTCTTTTATTGTATATCTTGTTTAATTTGAGATGCAGTCAGGATGGTTTGTTTCTGTGGCTAGTTCGGGGCTTGCTTCTGGTAGGTACAGCAGCCTCTATGCAGCCATTGACATGGTTTACAGAGTTTCTGAGAGCAATTCATCATAGGATGCCGTGTATTGAATTTTGGCAATAATTTAATAACCGATAATTTGCCTTAGAATAGTTCCTGTTACTAGCTTTATTAGGATTACAGAGTTGATTTTAAAGGAGACAACTTTATGGTCTGACCCTAGCAGGGAAGATGAGACCTGGGGGATGGGGGGTGCATCATTCTTCCATACTGAGCACAACGTCCAATATGTTGAAGCCTCTAGTGGGCTTATTTACTTTTTGGTCAAGGGTGTTTGTATGCATGAAATCCAGGAATCTCTGCCTGTAGATAAGAGGCAGTGTATGATTCCCAGTCTGTAGAGGGGTAATAGTCACCCATGAGTAGGGTGTTTGGATGGTAAGTGTTTCCAGTAGGTCTGTCTATGTATTGTGAGCTTCTTGAGGCACTGAGTGTAACCTGTAGCTGGATAGAATACAGTACGGGATTTTATTTATGGCGATCTGCAAGTGGAGGAACTCCAGCATGTCATCCTGTTTGACAACTTGGGAGGTATACATGTTATTGACGTGTGTTGAGATGCCTCCACCTTTAGCTTTTTTGTGTGGAGCTAGCGGTCAAAAAGTGTGGAAGGTACTGAAACCTTGCACTGCCCGGGTAATCAGTGCCACTTTAAACCATGTCTAGGCAACTGCAGATTTCTATATTCTGAATTGTGAGCAGGGCTTTGAGAGAATGTAGTTTATTTAGGCTCTTGGCTTTGAGCAGTAACATCTTGAGGTTCAGTTGAGTTGATTTTGCTATGTTGTTAGGTTTGTCAATTATGGCATTTTCTAAAATAGGCGCTATACGGTTGGGTAAAGTTTTAACCAGTATTTGAAAACCTAGATGGGAAAGATGCAGGCCACCCTTGGAAAAGCTATATGGTCTGTTGACCATGTCCTCTCAAGCTGACAAATATTGGATCCCTTTTAAATGACACTAGAAACACAGCAAGTTGTTAAAATCATTTTTTTGCTCACACTGTGGCATCTTCAGTGATGGTAATATGTTACTCAGTGGTAGGCTCACAATAGCCAGGGACCCATAGTCTGAAAGCTCTATAATGTCTCTCTTCTTATAGTCCAGGGAGGTACATCTCTGATCATTTACACCTGCATGGACTATGATAGAATCATACTAGTACCTGTGGCATAATGACTTGAATGCGTGAGTGATTTATCTGGAGCCAGGAGCAGTCAAGCAACTAACTTTTAACTTCTCCTCCTTGTTCAGCCTTGTTAGTGGTGGATTAGTGTGTCTTACAATGTAACCCCTTTGACAAGAGTCCTGCTAAGTGTGTTTGCTTGCCTTGTGCACTTAGTGTTTGGGGCTTCACTGAGAGTGACAGTATGTGTGGTGTTAGGTGGTATGTGTGTGGGTGTTAGTGTCTTTAGGCTTGCTGAGGCATAGCTTTGACAATAGATGCTCTAGAATATATATTTTTTTGTTTAGGAAGATTGCCTTTAAGTATGTTTGTGTGTGCGCGCATGTATGAGCTACGTGAAGTGGGTGTCTTGTGTTGTTTCGACATCATGATGTATACTTGCTTGGATGAGTTTAGTTTCCAGTATCATTGTGCATGTTTGCCTCCTGTGTACTGTCTCCTACTTTAAGGCTGAAGTGATTGTCTGTAAACATGAGACAGTTGCTATGTTGTCTCAAAATGCCCATGTCCACCAAGCTGACAACAGAGAAGTTAGGAAGTTTCATATCCATACTGTTCAGGCCTTACAAGGCAGTTGTATAATGAGGTTAGAAGGCTATTAACTTATTACATCTGAGAGCTGCATCCTGGTGTTTCTGCAGTTATAGCCTACTGACACCTCTAGGAGTCAAATATTGCTTGGTAATATTTGCATTAATAATTTCAAAGCAATGCTACATGCAACGTATTAAACAATTTCATCTTAAAGCTTACACAGTAGTAAACACAGTTGTGTTAATATTTGATTGCTGTCTAGTACAGGTAAAGGGTTAACTGCTGTTCATGTCCTTTATTTCTGTTGTCATAAATGTTATGTTTATATAAATATTTTTGCAACAGAGTAGCACAAACAGAACTGCTTAGACCCGCATGAAAGCTGTCAACTAGATGAACAAAATACTTTTGACAGTCTGTGTAACTTGAGTGGTTGGTGAGATCTTGTAAGTTGAATACAAAATATTTCAAACTTAATAGTTACTGTGTTTACTGTAACTTATAAAATCCAGTTTAAGAACTAAAACCTAAACTTAAAGGAAACTACAACTACTATAAAAATAGTTTGTGCTGAGGAGTTTGCCATTTACACTTATTTAGTTAATTTTATGGTTCCAGAGGTACTAACACTTTGAAATGTGAAAATGTATTTTGATTCTAGCAAAAAGCTTAGGCTCCACCCATTGGAACTTGCAGTGCAAGCTTCCAGAGCTCCATCAGAGGGAATGGGTTAAGGCTGTTTTTGTTTGGTGCAGACTAATAAGGGTGCTTTACTGGATCAGATTATGTGAAACAGTATAAATTCTTCTAAAAACATTTGTACAATACTGAATGCTACTAAATCTGTAGGTATTGCCACTCAATGCCAACTAGCTTCTCTGAGCTTGTTGGTGCAGAAGTTATTTCCGCTGTATTGCTGCTTTACTGGTTACAGTTTTACGGACCATTCTACAGGGAAAATTTGCTTTCTTGGTGTGTGGTACTGTTTAGGGCACTGGTAACCCATGCAAACTTACAAAATTTATATCTGCGCAGAAAACTAAATGAGCCCTCTGGCCAATAAAATAACTACACTGTGAGTCCTCTCTATATTTCCCCAAATCGGATAGACCAGCCATACACCTCCTGCTACAAAATAAATAAATCCAGTCCTTCTAATGTAAAAACACAGTAGAAGAGACCCAGAAGTGCAGTGCTAACACAAAACAATTGTACATCTAGCTAGCCCTTGCTGAAGGCAATTTCAAGACAGCAGTGTCCATGAGAGGAAGGCAAATGTTCTTTTTTTTTTTTTTTTTTCCCCACAAAAAAATTAGGTGAAATGCACACACAAAAGCAGGAAACCCTAGTGATCACTTAGAATAACTAAGTGCAGTTTAGCAAACACAGGTACTTTATCTTTGTCTGGATTATACTGAATAGAAGTAAAACACTTCTGCAGTTCAGGCTAGAACTCCAGGCTCTGCTGACTTCCAGGAAAACAAGCAGGAGACAATGTGCAGTAAAGGAGGTTTACTCAGTAGCAGTACTGGTTTCTGGGTAGCACGCAGTGTTGTGGAGCTATGGAAAACAACGGGTGGGAAGATAGCTTGTACAGCAGTAAATAACAATGAAAGACTGTAAGGAGGGACTTTGGAAATCAGATTATAATAAAGGGTGGAGGGCAGAGACAGCCTTGTAAAATGACAGTAAAGGGATAGGAATCAGTCAAGGAAGGAACAAGCAGGCTAACTAGAGAGGTATCCAATCAAAGGTAATATTGGAGGTCTTTCAGAAACGTTAGCGTTAATGTGTTGGTTGATTTGAGCAGATGCAGAATGTAAGCACAAAAATGATGCACAGAATATAGAAGCACAAACCGTAGCAGAGACTATTCTCTCACTGTTGAACAACTTTTACAATTTAAAGCATCAGACTATTGTAGACGTTTACCTGTAACAGTGGTTATGGGAATAATGCTGTAATAAATGACTAAACCACAAATCTGGTAGTAGTACACATTTCTGCCACAACTGTTCTTTGATCTGCAAGGTTATGGCCAAGCTGGGTTTAAAATACAAAAGGATATGTTTCACAAGTAATTCTACATGTGAAAATAGAAGTGCAGAATAAAACAGAAACCCAATCTAACCAAAACTGCTAATTAAAATACAAGACTAAGTTCCCAGAACAAACTAACTAAAAATTCAGTTGGGTGGAACAGAGCAGAAAAGAACAAAGCAGTATACTCACACAGGTCACCGTAAGTGCAACTTAAATACTTAAGCAGATTTAAAATTTAGTTTTCTTTCCTTTTTGATGAAAAGGTAGTTGCTCACAATTCCACCCCTCCCCAAATCTTGTACAGAAGATGCTGGATGGGAGCAGCTGTGTACTGGAAATGGCAGACTAGCAAGAGAGACTTCAAGTCATGCAAGATTTTATATGCCTTACTAGTATCTCCTTTTTTAACAGCAGCTTCTCTTCTAGATTCAGCTAAAAACTCTACCAGAGCAGGTCTTTCACTTGGGACTTCTGTAATCTTTTCTCTGCCTACACTCTGATATCAATTCCTGATGGGGAAGGTAGTCTGTGACTTGCAGTTCTAACTTCTTCTTGGCCTCATCCACTCTATTACCTTTCCCTCTCTAGTTACTTGCTCCCCAGTGTCTCAGTTCCTTTGATGGTTTTCTCTAGGAAATTCTGACCCTCCCTCTGGCTTATTTTATGTACCCCTACTTAGTCATCTTCACTGGCAAAAATCTTTCTACATTCATGTGTTGGCTTAATTCTTAGAAAACTTATTGCAACTTTAAGAATATAATCTCTATGGTGGTGGTCATTCTCTTTAAAGATTTGAAACAAAAATCGCCCTCTCTCTATTCCTTGACCCCCCCCCCAGTTTCATCATCATGTCTCTACACTTTGAATTATAACCACCAGCTTGCGTGTTTTGTGCATATGAACCTTAACTGTGTAGCTTTAAAATATTGTTCCAGGTAATCCTAAACCACTTTGTTCTGTTGGGAGGATCAACTTACCCACTTAACGCTTGCCCACTTTTCCTCCAAGGTAAATTCCTTCAACTCTTTATTGATTAGCATCCACAACTTTTTCTCTGGTTGAAAAAATATGCCTGGCCTCTATGTAAACTAAAAGGCCTAAACTATTTTCACTGTTTGTATCCTACTATCCATATGCATAAACAAGAGCTGCCAGATTTTTAGTTTTTCTATTCTTTTGTTTAGTGTATTCCCACATATCCTTAGCTGCCATAACAGAAGCCTTTTTTAATCCATACTCCTAAATACGTCATCTTATGTCCTCATACACATGGGTATTGCTTAAGGAAGTCACAAGTCTATACATGTTTTATGTTCATTTAATGTTTTATTCTGAAAAGACTTGAAACTGTCTCAAAATGTCCCACAACACTGAGATGTCCTTTTCTGGATTGATCATGTTCAAAATAATATCATCTGCAAATAAGGCCAGCTTTTCTTGATTACCATGCCAATTATATCCTCGAATTTCTGATGCCCTTCTTTTAAAAGGGAATGAGAATAGCCCTGCCTGGTTCCTCTGTTCAAAAGCAACTTATAGGCGAGGAACCCACTTCAGTTCTTCTCTCTGATCCTTCATATATCCTACTGATTTAACCTTATTGTATCAAAGAATGCAAGTGCTGCTTCCATCACCCAGATTACTCTGAATGCTTTGTCTGCATCAAGACCACAAAAAAACAGTGGTATTTTCTTGCTTTCTGTTTTGCTTTATTATCATTGTTCTGTTATTGTCAGATTTGAAAATGAAATTTTGTTCTAATTCATGAAGCAATAAAGTTCAATATAAAGACTGTCAAATTCTGGATGCAAAGCCATTGTTTATTAAAACAGTATCATGATACAGAATATCTAAGTACAGAGAGAATCAACCATATGCACCGTCATGAGTTCTTTTATATCTTTCTAACTAGCAAAAAAATGACTTGGTTCATACAAAGCGTAAGGCTGTCACAACCATGACAAAATCCATTTGCACACATTCTCAAGGCTGGAAAGAGTAATCGCTGCAAAATATGTGGAAAGGAAGACAGGTTGACAGATTTTATATGTTCTTATCTAGACGCGTTGTATGTACTTATTTTAAACAAGTTTATCTCAGAGACATTTCGTGCAAAGAACAGGATACATAAACCCTGTAATGTCTATATAGCTAAAAGAAAACATTTACCATTTGCTCGTTGATGTCTTGATACGTACAAGCTGACTTTGTTAGAATTACTTGAGGTACTGCAGCAGCTTAAACTAGAATTTTCAGAAATGCAGACTATCCACTACAGTCTTCCCCATGCTATAAAGCATCACAATCCCAAATCATTTTGAATTGTATTGTAATTTATTTTGGCCATCAAATATATAAGCTCGATGATGTTTTTGTTCAGATATGACAACCATATCATGTGTAACTTTTTTTACTAATAATTTGCTAATGCTCTGCTTTGTAACAGAATGTACTTTTCACAGCTCTTGAATAGTCATGACAAAGATAATCAAACTTTGCATTTATACTAGTACCAACATTTCCAAACATTGCACTCAAACAAGGTCTAACAACTCAAATTTAGATATATTAATGGCCAGTTGTTCCATAAAATCAGCCGCCTTCTTTTGGCCATCATAAAAGTTTGAAACAAAAGTACAGCACCGTTTTCCACTCAAAGGGCAGACTTCACCCCTTCGGTTTTATAGTGATGTGACTTGAAACTCTGCATTTGCTTTAAGTATGTGTTCTGATGTTTTGTTAACCATTTCAGCTAATTTGTGACAACTGATTCACTTCATTCATAGTACGAAGTATACCATACTGCGGAAAGAGAGCTACTGCTTCCTCAGCTAGGTGTATAACTCTTTCGTTTCTCAACCTTCCAGCTGGTGTAGAGAAGGAAGGAATGAAAAATAGCTAGAGTTATTTGTCCCACATAACAGCAACCAGACCAGTTTTTCATTAGCCAGGGGTAGGCATAATGTCAGATGCAATAGTGATTGTCTAACATTCTCATGCATTTTCAACAGTCATATGTTTTCAGTTTAAGTGCTGCCATTGCAGTTTCATCATGAGTGTAACTGCAGTTACTGTAACTCATCCATACAGTTCCGTTTCTGGTGTAACAAGTGTCGCCTCTTGTTGATACGGCCAATTGATAGCATATTTTCTTAGTGCAGTCTGTGATAATATGCCATGTTTGATTTTTCGGTACTTGCGTATTATCGCAACCAGATTTTCGCGGTAATACTGGTTGCTTCCATATGTGTAAATTTTACCAATGCTGACTTGAAAATGTCACATTAACTGTTTCTTTCACACTGAATTTTTTTTGAGGCAGGATTATCGATTAAACATGGAAAAAGTAATGTTTAACCGCATGCTAGTCTTAAAATGAGTTTGGGAATTAGCGTAAGTTGTTACTTTACGTCTTTACTTACAACAGATAAGTTTGGCTTACATCCAGGAAGATATGACTACAATTGCTGACAACATTCTCTCCACACACAGAAACAGTACAACAGTGAATGAGAAATCCACATCTTTTTTAGCTGTAATCATTGAAACACAATCTCCGTTTGTCAGAGGATAGCACTATCACAATACAAGTAGCCAAAGCATCACTGTCAACTTCTCAAATACCAAACTACCCTACATGTCAGCATAATGCAATATCATCAGTTTGGCAAACTTTTTATTGTTATTGCAAGCTTCAGTTCTTAAAAAAAAAAAGTTTTCCTCCTTTCAAATCTGTTGGTAAATTTTGATAAATAGTCTACCAAAAAGCATTTTTCCAGGTCTCCCTATGTTTTTCGACAGTTAACGTACGCAGCAGCCCAGGCAATTAAACCGTGCGTGTGTAATGTACGCAAAACAGGAAGAAGACTTTCACAGTTGTTTTATCTTCCTGAATGTAAGCTAAACCTATTTATTGTAAGTAAAGATGTAAAATAACAAGTGGCACTAATTACCACTCGTTTTCATGCCAGCATTCATATTACTGCAACCGCGAAAATCTGGTTGCGCTAATATGCAAGTACCGATTTTTTCATAGTAATTTGCACTTCAAAATCAGTGTGTCGTACAGGAAACATCGGAATGTCCCTTTTTGTATCATGGGTTGCAAATCCACACACCCAGCATTTAAGTCACATGAGTATTGGTGCAGTGTTCGAAGAAACGGATTTTCCCTCATTTTGATTGGAAGCGGTAAAAGGAGGAGACTTGGTGACATCATCAGAAGGACATGTGTCACTGTCATCATTTGGCTTGGTGGATGTCGGGCAGGTTTTCTTACACTCCGAAGTGTGGACCCAGTTCGGTATCACAGCACACTTTTTACTGCTCTATAGGCAGTTAGGAGGATGAGATAAGGCCACTTCCAATGTGGCTGCAAAGAAGGTTGGGTCTACATAAATATATTCCAGCACATATCTGCAGGTCACAGGTTGTGACCGGGAGCTGTAGTAGGTTGTGTAAGGGCTTCTTAAATTCTCTTATGAAAAAATCTGCAAGATGGAAACGAGCTTTGAGCAGTAGGTCAGCAAAGCTTCTTCAGTAAATGCCAGTTCACAGTTTCTCACTGGTGGGGAAGGTTGCTTTCTCATTGGATGGCCCATAAGAATTTTATATGGACCTAGTTTATGGGTAGCGTTTATAGTTCCTCACATACTCATTAAAGCAAAAGGCAAAGCATCTTTCCGTTCAAGTCCTGTTTCACTGCAACATTTGCTAATTCTAAGTTTGAGTTTGGTTAGACCTTACCTTTAAACAAGGCCAGATGACTGAGGATGGTGGGGCAGTGTAACTGCAAAGAGATTTTAAACACGGAACACAGTCTTAGTAATTTCAGTGGTAAAAATTGCCCCCATCTGAATTAATACTGTGTAGAATTCTGAATGCAGGAATAAATTCTGTTAGCAATTGTTTCACTGCTATCTCGGCATCACACTTGGCACATGGATAGACTTCCACCCGTGCAGAAAAATCACAGGCAGTGACTAGAATATATTAAAACGTAGCACATTTCTTAATTTGTACAAAGTCTTAACTGAATATTTACAAAAGGCCCAGAAGGTGGGGGCAGAGCAGAAAGCTTCTTTTTTACAGGAGGTGCTAAGTTATGTGTTGAACAGATTTCACAATTATTTCCATAATGGCTAACTAGAGACTGAGGGGCAAACCTGTTACACTGGATCAGATTAAGAAGTCCATGTTTACCAATGTCATTTGGGAAGTGATATGCCCTTGCCAACCAGGATAGTACAGCCAAAGCTGATACCACCATGCTATCTGGGTGTCGCCACGATAAAATTTTTTTTTTCTCCACAACTTGCACTGAACCATCTATTTTTCTCAGTCTCTGGAGCTTCATCTGCAAAGTAATAAAATTATTAATATTACAAGGGTTGTCATACTTCATAGATGTTTCCTGTACGATTACAACAAAATTTCTAGGGACATCCAAATCATCAGCTTGCTTAGCTGTATGATCTGTCAGCTGGTTAACTCTCTCACAGTGGCAGTGTCTCCCTTCATATGAGCTTGCACTTTTACAGCTAAACATTTTGGTAACAATAAAGCATCCAATAAATGTTTCACAAACTTTCCATTCTTTATTTCAGTACCTGCTGATGTTAAGAGTCCTCTCTGTATTCACAGTTCCCCAAAATCTTAGGCTGCTCCGAATGCATAACAGCTATCCGTATACATGTTCACAACCTTTATTTTTAACTGTTTCACATGCTTTTGTTAATGCAGTAAGTTCAGCTACTTGTGCAGATGTAACCCCTCCTAGTCTTTCTTGACACAATACTTGTGTTTTCAGTGCATACAACAATACCTGCAGCGAGGTTTCCATTTCTGTCTGTTCCACATGATCCTTCTACGAACAGTTCCATTTCTGTGTTGTTTGAAGGGATATCCTTTAAGTCTTGGAGAAAGCACATGGTTGGTTACAATTATACAGTCATGCAGTACACAGTCTTCAGGCATGGGAGAAGATATGCAGGGTTCAATACCTGGCACCGCTCAATAGTGATTGCACAGTTTTAAATAAGTAACAACTCATGCTTGGTTAACATGACCGCTGAAAAATGGTGCATCTTAGATTTTAGTAACAGTTCAGATACTGTGTGGGGAACTACAACTGTAAGTTTGTGTCCTAGGGCTAATGCTATAGATTGTTACACCATCAATGCAGTTGCTGCTACTGTGTACAAGACAGCCAGGTAATCCTGTAGTCACCAGGTCTAAGAATGAATTGTAATGTGCAATATATTTAAATACGTCCCTGTGTTTGAACTAGTAGTCCTGGTGTGTATCCTCCCTTTCTGTGGCAGTATAGAGTGAAAGGCTTCTTATAATATAGGAGTCTTAAGGCTGTAGCTGTAACAAGGGCTTGTTTTAGGAAAATAAAAGCACTTTCCTCCTTTTCTCCCCAGGGCTCTGGTGTGTCTTGTTTGAGCACATCAGTCAAATTTGGTACCCATTGTGTACAGTATCCACAGTGATGAGAGAGGTTCGCACCTGTTTTTGAGTAACCAGGCAGGGTACTTTTGTAATGGCTTTAATACGTGAAGGCAAGAGGAGCCTTTCAACATGCAGTATTAAATGCCCTTAATATTTTACTTTAGGTGATCAGAACTGAAGTTTTTCTTTTCATACTTTGTGTCCTTATTTTGCTAATTCAGTGAGTAAATGTATAGTATCCTGCTGGCAATATGTTAATGCAGTGGTCTCCAACCTTTGGTCTCTAACCTTTTTTGCACCACGGACTGGTTTCATGTAAGACCGTTTTCCATAGACCGGCCATCATACGTGCATAATAAGCAAGCAGTAATGCCTGACCGGGTGTGTGTTGATGTGTAATCAGTGGAGGGCCTCTACACCCCTGGGCGGGCATTAATTACACATTAACACACACCCTGGAGGGAATTATTGTGCTTAGACTGGAGAATTGGCTCTCTAAATTGTTGTTGTACCTTATTTTTTATTATTATTTTTTTTAAGTATCATATTTTTTTCATATTTTTTTATGTAAAATAGTTCCTCCTAGTGCTTCAAACTTGCTGCAGTATGTGGTAATGGTGTTTGGAGGAAGCATTTTACATCCAAAATATAACACTTAAAATATCCAGGCATTTACTTTATTTTTTGGTCCCTTACTCCCAAAACGTTTTGTTTGTTGCCAGTCATTGGAGATTGAAGTTACAAAATAATGGCATATATATACATTTGAGTCTATTTTCTTCAGAAAAATTAACATTTTTAATTAAGCAAGTTTGTAATTTTATAAGAGCAGTATTTAAAATCTGTTCCTATTTTTGAGCCTATGTACCCTCTTTATTTTGGGGTTTATCCAGATTTCTTCAGCTGAAAGGTCCAGAGGTATGCAAAACACCTTTACTGTTGCTCTCACTCACACCTCTGTTTCAGAAAATGTATGCTAAAATCCTAATAGTCAAGTAAAATATGTTCCTATTTTGAGACTTTGTCCCCCATTTTTTTAGGTTTATCCAGATATCTTGAGCCAGGAGTCAACTGAGCATATTTCAACTCCTCCATATTCTTTGTAGAATGTCCAGATTTTTCGAAAGTATGTTTGGTCCCATCCCATAAAATGTGTAGTTCTGGCAAATGACCTGGGGATTGAAGTCCTTAAATGACAGGCATTTGATTTTTCAGACTTCATATTGGTCAGATAATATACATGCTAATGGAAACCTTGTTCTAGCAACTTTCTAAGTTTATAAGAGCAATATTTAAAGTCTGTCCATATTTTTGGTTTTCTGTCCCCTATTATTTGTGACTCTGTCCAGATTTATTGTACGGAGAGGTTGAGAGGTATAGTTAAGAGGTATAGTTAAGAGGTATGCAACCATCTTAACTGCTGCTGTCTGGTATCGTTGTCACTCTTCACTTTCTCACTCATTCTCACGCAGTCTTTCTGCTTCCATGCATGCATTCACTCGCATGCAGACAGAAACATACACACATGCACTTTTTTCTGAACAGTCGGGCGCCCAAAATGAAAAGTTTTTTATTTTTTCTTTGCAGCCTGGTACCCAATGATCCACAACCCGGTGGCTGGGGAATGATGTGTTAATGAATCTGAAGCTATAAGAAAATCTACATATTGTACCAGTACAGATTTGCATGGGGACTGAATTTTTTCAAGGTCCTGCTTCAAACTTTGAGAAAAAAAATGAGGGACTGCCAGCAAACCCTTGTGGCAATCATAACCAGTATATTGAATTCCTCTATGTGAAAACAAGTAACTGTTGGCAGTCAGGGTGAATAGGAATGGAGAAGAAAGCTGAACATATATTTACTACAGAAAAACAAGTGGCCCACGGTGGAATGCAGCTCAGTGTGGTTGTTGGATGAGGCACTACAGGATATGATGGGATGGCAATTTGACTGCTGTTAAATCCTGCACAAACCCAAACATATCTTTGCCTGGCTTTTTAACTGGAAAAATGGGAGTATTACAGCAGCTGTGTGTGTTCGCTATAATTCCCTGTTGCTGTAAAGATTCAATTACAGGTTTGATTCCTTGCTGCTCTGCTTCTGGTTTTAAAAGGTATTGTGCTGTGTGAGGAAGTGGATTCCTGGGAGCAGCACAGTTTTACAGGTGTGGCAGACTTTTAACAGTCCTACCTCATTAGAATGTCTTGCCCACAGAATGTCAGGAACCTGTTGTAGCAGTCTGTCATCTACATTAGAGCACTACTTTCCCTTTCCTTCCCCAATGACGCTAAGTACAGCAATTACTTCCTCAAATTCAGCCGGTGCATCTAAGTAAACTGCATCTGCAGTGTAAAGGACAGTGCATCCTAATTTGCAAAGCAGATCTTTACCCATTAAGTTTAGTGGAGTGAAGTACTTAACAAAAAAGCATGCTTATTTAATAGGTCTTGCACACCAGAATGGTTTAGACACAGGAAAGTAGTTTACACCTACTGCTGACACCTTTATGGATGATATTGGAATTTTATCTTGATCACCTGTTTTTAGCACAGAGTCACACCAGTATCAGTCAGAAGTGGAACATCTCTTTGCCCTTCTTGATTTACTTGCAGTAACGCTTTTAAGCTCATCTCATTCTTTTTTCCCTAAGTGTTGTCAGTGTGTGCCTCCTGACATTTGTTGCCAGTCTGGGAGTCAGGGTGGTAAGGAAACATTGGAAAGAGTTTGGTTTTAAGAGCATTCTCCTTTCCAGTGTCCCATCTGTTGACAATTGTGACAAACCCCCTTGTCAGCTTGATTTTGGTGAAAATTCATTGCTCTGCCTCTGCTCCATCTTTCACAACTCTCTATTTGTAATTGCATGTGCTTTTTGTTTGCATCTCTTTCCTTTTTGTCTACTTGGTCCATATATTGCTCTGCATATTTTTATTAACTTGTCTATCTCCTCTTCCTGCTATGTTGCCGGGTATTGTTTTATTAATGCCAGTGCATTTGGTAACAATCCATGCACAAAGGCAGACTTTAAAGCTGCCTTAGCATTTATGATCAGATCTGCAATGCCAGAATGTAGAAAATACTTCCCAAAGTCTCCCCAAATAGTCACCTGGTGTTTTTCCATTACCTTGTTTACATGCAGTAATTTGGTTTAATGGGGCATATTAATAGAATTTCTTTTAAGAGCTTATTCTGTGCCTCAGTTAATTCAAGACTCCCTGCAGTAGTTGAGTAATCTGGGTCCTTTTCTGAGGCGAGTCTGGCCTTTTCCTTTAATTTTTATAAATATGTGGAAGAACTATGGCTTTTAACAACTGCCTTATCTGCCAGGTTTGGTTCATATATTTGAATAACAATATTCTATTCCTCTTGGAACTTTTGTGGGTCTTGCCATATTTTCAGAAAGGTTTTGACTCTAGTATGTAAATCAGTAAGCATCCAAGGTCGGTGGACCAATGCCATATAGCCATCAGGATGTGGTATCTGTCTGAGGGGGTATAAGTAATCAGCCTTTTTTTATCTTCTGCAGCTTGTCTTGCTTTGAGTATGGTGTACATTTTACCTTGCTGCTCTACCCGGTCTTGTTTTTCTTGGCTGTCCTTACTGTCCGAGTCAGAAGATAACTCTGGGAAAAGAGTGCTAGAAAGTTCTGGTTAAGGTGAGGGTGATGCTTTGTGAGAAGGTGCAATATATGAAGATACATTTCATTGTGGATTTGTCTGGATTACAGAGTGGGACCTGACCTATCGAAATGGGTGATGAGGGAAGAAAGGAAGCTAATCATCTTCTCCTGAAGACCCCCCCCCCCTTTCACTTACTGTCTCATCTTTTGAAGTCACTGGGTATAAAGGAGCAGTGTTAGATGCGTTAACTGTACTTTTAAGTTCCTTAACTTGATGCAACAATTTTTCATTTGTATCTTTTAACCCTTTCACCATGGATTCCTTTTCCCTCTTGAAGGTTTCTGTATACCATTCATAACAGTTCTATTGATCAGATTTTATTTTTTACTCCTCTTCAAGTGTTTTCTTGGGTTCAGTGTTTTAGTTCTGTCAAAATGCCATTTTGAGAGAAACTGAAGCTGTTATCTCTCTGTAATTCTTGCAGGTTGGGTTAGGAGCCAATCTCTGCTCCGACTCCCCCGAATACTAAAGCTCGAGAGCTAACCCCCATCCCTTGATGCTCTGGTTCACATCCCAAGATCACGTTTGCCACTTAAGCAATCGAGAAGTGTTCGTGCTGGCTCGTTGGCTAAGTATAGTTTCTGTTAGTTTAATTTATCTCAAACTCTTTCCTTCTACTCCTTTATTTATAGAGAGTTTGTCGTGTTGTCTGCATTAGGTAACTGTAGTTAGTAGTAAATCCCCTTCCCAAACTCGGTGAGAGTTTCCGATTTAACTTGGAGGCCTCTCTCGGCCCGTTTAAGTTAGAGGGCCACTTGTGTGCTGTCTCTGTAGTAGAATCCGTTTAAGTTAGAGGATTCTTATTCTTCCTTTCCTTCTTTCTGCTTGTTGCTGTAAAAAAAGAAAAAAGATATAGAGGTAGTTTCCCCTTAGGCAGTTTTGCTATTGCTTAGTTAGTTTAATGTTTTTCTATAGTGTTGGCCTCATTTTTCTTGCCGCATAATGTCCAAAGACAAGGATAGAGAAAGGGAACCCAAGGAGCATAAGCAGTCAGTGTTCAAAAAGCACAGTAAATGCACACAAAAGATGTCTCTTACGGATGGGCACACGAGTTGCGTTTATTGCCTGGGTGCCATCCACTTAAGGACCCCTGCACCATATGTCATGGGTTCAGTAGCAGGGTGTTCCATGAGCATAGAAATAAATTTAATGGCAAGGGGTTTGTTGAAAGGGCCCTTTCAGGAAGCTTTAGACAGCTCTCGAGCTCTAAATCATCCTCCCCTTCTTCAGCCCAGTCAGTCAACTAAATGACCGGCTACAACAGCTCCAGGTTTGGAGCCACCAAAAAAGATTGTATAGTCGGAACCGATTCTGATAGACCTGGAACCTTTTTCTTCAGTGCCAGAAGGGTCCATGGAGCTGAGAGAAGTATTGAGGAGTCTGTCTCCTTTATTGGAGCCGGTATCTCCCAACACTGAGATCGCCTCCTCCTGTCCTGGACAGAGGTAGACCTTCCTTGTCCACTCATTCTTCCAGGAGTTTATCTGATGAAGATGTGGAGCAGGTGGTGAAGACATTGCTTTGAGCACCAACCCTGGCAAAAATGTCATCTCCAGTCCCAAAGGAATCTGAGCCATCCCATATGAAGCTTGCTTCATCGATTCCTCCTCTGATCATCCTGGAGTCTTCGGAGCCAGAGAGTTTGGACTGATGGCAGAACCATCGGCACTGAGACCACCTTTGGAATCTTCGATTCCAACTTCTGCTCTGATGTCCTCTGCTCCTTACGATTATTGAGGAGTCTAGGAGCCAATGCTCACCAGTGAGGACTGGAGAGGAGAGCCGGTATGGACAGTCCAACCCGACTCTGCCCCTCTGCTCCTACCTTAGTTTCGGAGCTACTTGTTCCACCTTGGAGTTTGCCTTCTTTCTCTTTGTAGCGGAGGGTCTCCTCGGAGCGGGGCAGGAGGGGCTTTTGAACTGATGGAGAGAGTGCTGTCTCCTCTGACAGCCCCACTCTCGGAGCCAACTTCTTGCCCCTTCCAGGTGCCGGAGTCTGTCTTGTCACCACCGCCCCCTTCCAAGCGCAGAAACCCAGAACCTCAGGAAGCCCCTGCAGGTGGCATTGTCTCTCCCAAAACTTCTCCGGAGCACTCCTCTGAGGAAGTCCCATGAAAGAGACTGTGCAAGAGGAAGCACATAGACTCCCCTGAGTCTGTCACTTCTGATACCGATTTGGATGAGTCTGAAGGGTCCTCGGGTTCCCCCTCTGCTAATGTCTCCTTTGCGGACATCCCTTGAGATCCTGAAACAGAGGGGTGGCTGGAACCCCATAAACCCTTCAGAGGATGAATCTTTATATCTGGAGGGTTTTGGGTCTCGCCCTTCCACCTCCTGGGTGACTCCCCCATATGACCAACTGTTGGGCATCATGTCTCGTAAGGCCTCGACATTGCCTGATACAGTGGAGCCAGTTCCAAGGAGGCCTAACACTGCTCCCTTACAGAAGGAATTTTTGACTAAGGGTGTTCCTGTAGATGCAATGGTGGTGGTGGCGGCCACCAAGAAAGAGCTGTCTGAGACCTCTTCATCTGTTCATCCTCCTAACAAAGAATCTAGGACTATGGACAGATACAGAAAGCGTGCATTTTCTTCAGCGGCCTTCACCCTCCGGTCACTGAATTACCTTGCCCATTACGAGACCTCAAAGAACTTGGAGATACCCTTCAGGGTACCATAGCTTTGAGGTCCACAGAAAAAGTATCCTCTCTGCTCTCTACCCTCAATTCCATCATAAACTCCTCCATGAGACTGATTTCATATGCGGCTGATGGACCGAGCAGAGCAGCTGCAACAGGAATTTCCCTGAGGAGACATTCCTGGATGCGCCTTTGCAATTTTGCCGAACCCTTCAGGTCTTCCTTCACCAGTGCCCCATTTGATGGTTCATCCCTTTTTGGACCAAAGGTGAAAGATACTTTTGACCAGGTGCGAGCTGGACGGAAAAACATTGTCTGCTGTTGGAGTCCGTTTTTCTGCCCAGTCTAGACCTTATCCCAAAGGTCAGAAAGGTGGAAAGATGTGGTTCTGCAAGTCCCAAAATGGTTTTTGTGACATATGTGGTGACTCTCTTCCCCCAGGGGCAGAGGGGGGAGTTATAATGGAAGGCACCAACCTCGCTGCAGAGGGGGTCTACAGAATCAGGGTGACAGAGATACGTTCTCTGATGGGCCCTTCCAGTGCTCCTGAAGGGGGAGGCTTGCCTGCTCTTCTCTGGAGGTTGGTTGTCAGTGTACCCAAGCATCTGGCAGGAAATTTCCCAAGACAAATGGGTACAAACAGTTATATTCAGAGGCTATTGCATACCATTTTCCACCCCCCCCCCCAGTAAACCATTCCTTAGGAGACGTTGCACCTGGACTGTGCAACACAAGAGATTCTCTCATTGCTAGGAAAGAGAGTCCTCCAAGAGGTCCCTGCAGACCAAATTGGGTCCAGAACTTACTCAAGATTATTTTTAGTTCCAAAAAAGACAAGGGACTGGAGCTCCATTCTAGATCTCGGCAAGCTAAACAAAGCAGTGAAGAAGTCAAAGCTCCGGATGGTCACTTTGCAGTCAATATTCCCATTTATCGGTAAAGACAATTGGATGTGCTCAGTAGATCTCCAGGATGCATACTACCATATAAAGATGGACAGACAATCCAGGAGACATTTACACTTTCGGCTGGGAGCCAGTCCTTAACAATTTCGAGCCCTGCCCTTTGGTCTCACTACAGCCCCAGAGTGTTCAAATGCATGGCAGTGGTCATGGCTCACTTGAGACATCAGGGATTCTGGGTATTTCCATACCTAGATGACTGGCCCCTTTCCGCCACCACCAAGCATCTACTGCTACAGGCGAGAGATGAAACAATGTCACTTTGCGCCAGACTAGGCATCACAGTAAATTTTGAAAAAATCTGCCTTTTCGCCATCTTAGCATATTACCTTCTTAGGCGCAGAATTGGATTCAAGAAATGTGACTGCAAAGCTTACCCCCCAGACAGAATACAGTCCCTTCATCAGCAAGTCAGAATTTTGATATCCAAGAAGAAAGTTCAGGCCAGATATGTGGAGCAAGTTCTGGGTACGATGGCAGCAGCTATTCTTCTAGTTCTCCCTAGCATGGCTACACATGAGGGTTCTGCAGTGGTTACTCTTTGCTCAGTGGTCAATGCAAGATCTTCCTCTTTCTCATAAGATTATCATGGAATCTTGCAAAAAAGATCTCCTTTGGTGGCTGTGGATAGCCAGTTGTATCAGGGCCGTCCTCTTATTCTTTCCCAGCCGAATGGAGTACTGACTACGGACGCTTCCCAGATCAGGTGGGGCATTATCTGGGGATGACAGTCCAAGGCCTATGGCAAGAACACGAAAGCCACTCGCACATCAGCGTCCTGGAGATGAGAGCAGTGCTCTATGCGTTGCAGGCATTTCAGGGCTCTACCCATGGGGATGGTTGCAATTCAGACAGTATGTCAGTAGTGTGGTATATAAACAAGAAGGGAGGAACCAAATCTTACCCACTATGTCGGGAGGCACAACAAGTTTGGCAGTGGGCAGTCGCTTTTCAACATTTTCTGATAGCAACACACAATGCGGGGAAATACAATGCGATAGCGGACACTTTTATACACTGTCCCCACCTCAACAGCCTGAGATCACAGTGTTAAATTAACTTAAATCTTGCTTCTTTTCAGCCTTTACCTTGCTATAGTTTAAAACTTGCCCCTTCTTACAGTTGAAAGTGCTTAATATCTTTAATGCACACAACAGTCAGTGAAAACTCCTCCATATTTAAAATGCTCCTGACTGCATATTAAATAAGATATAGCATGCAATTTATATCATGAATGGGTTTGTATAATACTAAGAGCAAAAACTTTATAGTTGCTTATTTTTTCCTTTAGTGTCCTAAACATTAATGACATAGTGTGGGATATATGGTTTACAGTCCACCTACAACATTTTAGTCAACAAAAGTCCAATCTTTCTTTTGTTTTCAGTGATTTGTGTGAAAAGCCACATTTCACAAATGTATTTGCTTTATAATCTTACATTTATTCAACAATTTTCAATGTTCTTCCTGATCATCTTCATCTCCCAACACTAGACAATTCCTGTGCTTTTTTTTCTGTCTCTAAACCATTGTACTTTGGAACACTGGAAATGTTTTCACTAAAATCTCAATCTGCGCTTTATTGTCAGTAGAATTTGTTGGACAAAATTTTTTTTCCTCTTTAGGCTGTTCTGCATAAAAAGTCCTCCAGGAAAAACCTGGCTACAGGAGTAGCTTGAATCTCTCAGCTGCCTCTCAACATTCCCTGATTGCTGGGATAGATTTGCTTTTCTTCCTTGTGTACAGTGAATAATCATTTTCCACAAACAGTCTGCTGTCTCCAATTTTTGCTGCTTTTCCTTTCTTCAACAGTTTTGTCAAGATCAACTTTTTCTGCTGGTATGATTGCATTGTTAACCGTTATAAGTTTTGGCTGCTTTCTTGTGGCATGCACTAGATGTACCCTTTCAATTAGCAAATCCTGCTGTGGAATACCAGTCCAGTTGATGTGCTTCCATAAAATTAATGAGTCTTCTGTCTAGTTTCTCTGGTACAGTATAAAATTTCATTTTTTTGTGCTCCATCTTCTCAATCTACACTTTTTTGAAATGGCACTTGAAAAAAAAATGTCTTCTTCAGTTAGCCTTTTCTTCTTTTCATGTCTGATTTTTTGCAGTTTTATCAGTTCATCTTATTAATTTAAAGCTTCTGGTATGTTTTCCAGTCCTTTTATATGAGTTGATATATTGAGTCAGTGTTTATTTTACTTGACTGAATGCATTTGTTTTATTTTTTCCTGTAAATTACTAAAGACATTATCTTGAACCAAAGCTGAAGCTTAAACTATGTTTTGCAGAAGAGGTGCAGGATCCTTAACCACCAGTGTTTCCTCTTCACCTTTTCTGGCTGTTTTTCTTTCAGGTTCTCCAAATATCTTCTTTTCTAGCATCCAGGCAGTGCACTTACAAGCCAGTAAAATGCAGTTTACCCAAACAGCAGTTTCAGTGGCACTCCTTTTTCTCGGTCTCTGTTGTTAAACTGGCAGAGATGCATTTAAGTTATTGATCAGAGTTCAGTGTATTCACATGTCAGTAGATCTGTCTGCTTTTATTTGGTGACCTGCATATGTGAACATTGTGCACACCTCTCTGTCTGTCTCTCT
>NC_056748.1:351727287-351759787 GCF_019279795.1 Protopterus annectens | reverse complement strand
TGGGAGTTCTAACCAGGCAAGCAGGCAGCATTGTAGTTACGTGGAATATCACCAAGCAATGCCAAATCTGGTCATATTCCTTGTGCCAAGAAGGTAGTTTGGGATTTTCCAGTGTTCAGAAGCCATTTTCTTGTTTCCGCCTATATCTCTGAGTGGGGGGGGGGGGGTGGAGAGGCCAGTTCATTGATGTACAAGGTGAGGAGGTGCCTGCTGCTACCCCATGAGTGGTCCTTTAGTTCCTCATTGATGAGGAAGAGCTTGTAAAAGGGGAGAAACACATCTGTGATCTGTTTACATCTCTAACCAACACCACTTGGTAGGACTTCATGCCCTAATTTCCTTACCAGAGAAACTGTCCAGGGACATTTTATCCTGTGTGTTGCCAGCTGGGACTCTTCTGCACTTCTCCTCCATTTCCTCTAGTAAGGTGATTCATCAAGAAGGCAAAACTCCACAAAGCCACTTTCATCATTGTAGCCCATTGATCATCCAATAAGAGCTGTTTCCCTCTTTTCTGCCTCATGTCGGAGAAGCCTGTGTTCTTCAGTCCAAGAAGGACAGTGATTGTTGCATCCATTACGCAAGTCTTACCCAGATGTTTCCTTCTTGTTGCTTGCTACTTAGCTATTTCAGTTGCAGTACTTGCTCGTTGTCCCTTCTTTTCTGGAAAAGTAGTTTTTATATATGATCTTCTTACAAATTCTTCACTGGGAGAACTTATAGGGATAAATGGACACACTTGTGCTAGCTCCAAGGGCCTTTATTGAGTTCTTCCTCTATTAAAATGCATTAGACTGCCGTCTTAAGTTTCAAGGGCAAGATGGTAATTGCATAGGCTTTGGGAACTTTCAAGCAAGACATATTGTTGAGGATTCTTATCCAGCATGTTCATCGACCTTGTATTCATTATGTAAAAAATTGACTTGCATTCTACTTGTCTGCTGTTGCTGAAAGTTAAAATGTCTAACAAGTGTCTTCTAGTTTTCAGCTAGGTCTGCATTTCATGCTCGTTCTGTGGACCCACCATATCTAGTCTTTCATGTAAAGTTTCTGTAATACAGTAATAAATTATGAACCTAAAGTTTTAGGTGTGTCCCATTTAAACTAGTACCTACATGTGGCTGTTTTCTTTCCAGCCTACTTTTAAGCACAGGGGTAATTATTACAGATCATAAATGCTCATCACCAACTGAGATGTTGTATGCAAAGAACCAGGCTCATTCTTAAGTACACTTAAATTTGTTTCATTTGTTGTTGAGTTCCTGGGACATAGAATTTCCAAATGCATCTTTGCTAGATGGCTGTTTGGGAGTGTAACATATCTGAATACTAAACATGAGAAGCCTTTCCTCCAGGCTGCTGAAGCTCTCTATTTGGACTGTAGCTACATTGGTAACCTTTTTCAGCAGTGTAGCCCTTGATGGTGTTTGTGCAGCAATTCATTTGTCTTTCCTGAATACCTTTGCAAAACATTACAAGTTAGAACTCATTCTTAGAACCAGATCTTTTTTTGGGACAACTGTTATTTGTACTGGTGGGACCCCCTAGGAGAACATACCATAAAGAACGTGGAACTCTGTCTTGCGAATTCTAGAGGATGAACACACACTTAGATAAGAAAGTGTTTGGATTTGTAATGAGTCCATCCGCTGAATGACTCCACTCATTGCTCCTTGCCTTGGCTAAAATGCTTTTGTGCATCTAATATATATAAAATATTTCTAACCTCAGATGTGGAAAAGGACAATGTTGGTGCATTATTATGATGTGGGTGGAGGTACTAAGCAGCTTGGGAAATGTTTGAAGTCCCTAGACATCCAAATGCCTTACACCAGACTTCAAAGAGTTAGAGGAGATGGATCCAATCATTCATATGCTGCTTTATGGTAAGTACTACACATTTATTTATACTTCTATTGTTCCCTCTCTGTGTCTCAGTACTGCAGTGTCTTGTACTTTAGGACGTCTGCACTAGGGTGCATATTTTAATCTGGCTGAATAAAATGCCTTGCTTGCTGGTGAATGCTATGCCTAAGATGTACAATTCTGGCCTTACATTGTTTTAGTTCTATAAGTTTTTGATCTCATAATTGTATATGGCTTGAGATGTGTAAAACTAGTCTTTCTTTTCCTGTCACTAATTATTTTCTTGAATATGTTCAGACTGGTCACAGTTGTGGCTCTGGCTTTGTTTCACTGTCAACCCACTGGAAGAGCGGTAACTGCCACCTAAACCCCACCCAACACACAGAACCAGATGATGTTTTACTAAATGCATGAATATACATTTTGATGTTTTACATATCCGCATGAATATTCATCCAAGATTGTTAGCAGATATTGCGGACTTGTTCTCCTTTTTCTTCTCGCTTTTCCCGGTTAGGGGTCGCGACAGCGGATCACCTGTCTGTTCATGATTGGCTGTGGAGTTTTATGGTGTCTAGTTGCCAGCCCGGCACTCAACCTTCCATAGAAGGCACGCGTATACACACACACACACCTAGGGCCAATTTAGATTGTCCAGTCCACCTACAGCATGTCTTTGGGATGTGGGAAGAAACTGCAACACTTGGAAAAATCCCACGCAACCACAGGGAGGACATGCTGACTCTGCAAAAAGGCACCCCAGCCGAGGATTGAACTGGAGAACCTCTTGCTGCGGACTTGTTAATTTTCTAAAAGGACAGCAAGGAGAAGAAAGTATTTTACAAGTCTTTTGAAAAGAAACGCAAAGGGAAACCTCTGTATCTATGGCTATATTGAGCCATTCAGTTATCTGCTAAACATAAACCTAGCCTAGTACCTACCTATGAACCTATCGGCCCAAGGGCCTACGTAAGCCTAGACAGCAAGGTACCATAGCTTACGCCACCCAAGAGTTATTTTCCTGTGCCACTGTCCAGCAGAGACACAGAATTGATCCCGGGGTGTATTTCCTATTTCCCATCCACTTTTCTTGAAGAGTGCTAATGAAGAACTTTGCTTGACATAGATGGGTAGCTTGTTCCAGAGTATAGGAAGTCTCTGGGACAGGAATCTATCTCTCCAGCGTGTCCCGTTTATTGTGGTGACAAGGTTTAGGTCCCTAGTGTGTGTAGCTTGGCGGTATTGGGATTTCTTTAGGTGTAGCATGTCCAACCGCTCTGGGTTTGACATAGCTTTATATGTTAGACAGAGAGCACCTCGATATGCTATGGAGTAAAGCTGGAGTTTTTTTGAGGCGGTCAGTGTAGGGCATTTGTTTGAGGCCAGTAATCCTCTTTGTGAGGTGCTTCTGTGGTCTTTCCAGCTGCTGCAGATGTCTTGTGAGGTACATTCCAAAAGGGACGCTGTACCCTATAATGGGTCTAATGAGTGACGAGTAGAGGGGAACAATGACCTCCTTTTTTTTTTTTTTCCTGGATGAGAACCCTTTTATGATGGTGTGCCACGTAGAAGGACTTCCTGACTACTGTGGCGATGTGACTACCAAAGGAGAGACTACTGTCCACCTGGGTCCCAAGGTCTCTTATCACACATTCGGTGTTGAGTAGATTGCTGCCTATGTGGTAGTTCATGGGTACAGAGTTTTTACCAAATGGGATGACACTTCACTTTTTGGCATTGAGCTTGAGGCCATGGCTCTGACACCAGGCATCTGTCTCAGTGAGGCCCTTCTGTAGGATGCCCGTATCATTTGGGGACTTGACATACTCATCTGCGAACTTAGTTAGCCAGAGGCCTTCTGTGTTAGCCTGTACTTCAAAGAAGTAGATACCAAACAGGAGAGGTCCCAGGGCAGAATCCTGTGGCACTCCACTTGTCACTGCCTTGAGGTCAGATTTGGAGTCTGCAACTTTTACAGTGTGGGTTCTGTCAGTGAGCCATTTGGCAACCCATCTTGTGACGTAGGGATTTATACCTAGATGTTAATCTTGTTTCACTGTTGCAGTCATCACTGTAGGATTCTTCCTGCTGGCAGGCAGTCCTCGGTCGGCCAGTATCCCAAAGTCTGGGTCCGGCGTCGGCTGTTCAGTCATGCTCCCTGATGTCAGAGCGTCAGGAGTACAAAGCTGCCAGCCGACGCCATGTTCTCCAGTCTTTCTTGCCGTGCGGTGAAAGCAGTTCGCAAGTGCCGGTCTGCTGACTCCTGATATTTTTCCGTGCTTCAGTCCGAAGACTGACTGACTTCTTCTCAAAGCTAAGTACCCCGTTGGGGAAACTTTTTTCTTGCTCCAGTCCGATGTCAGAAAAAGTTAATAATTGCATTTCTTGTGGGAAGCAAATACCTCATAAGGATTTCCATTCTTACTATATTCCTTGTTTAGGCCCTGACCACGATGTAGCTAGTTGTCGGTTTTGTGCTAGATTTAACCAACGTACGATTAAGCAGAGGTACGATTTTGCTTTTCACTACTTTGGTAGGCGATTTAATTATAAAATGTCGTCGGACACGCTTCCGACTACTGGAGTTCACAAATGACGCAAGGATAAGGACAGGCCTCCGAGGTCCAAATCAGACGACGTTTCACAACCAGAGCCAGCTTCAGGTTCGGCTGTCATCAGTGAGGCGCTTTCGCAGCCCCTGTTGTCTGCCATTTCAGAACCGATAGCCGAAACGGACTCCCACGAGGAGCCAACTAGGCCTTGAGCACTCCAGCTGTAGGACCTTCGGACAATGCTCCCTCGGATGGGTCCGGTGCCGCTGTGCAGGTACCGGCTTCCGAGGGGGTTTTCAGGCCTACACAGCTTCTGATAAAGGCAAAACCCAGGACAAAGACTCCTTCTAATTCTAAGACACCAGCCCAGGCTTCTTCTGATCCAGGACCCAAATCACAGAAACAGTTACTTAAAATGGTGGAGGACTTGTTAACCATGATTAGGGGTTCACATCCCCCTCCAGACAAAAGGCCAAGGCAAGAGTTGGATTATGAATCTTCTGACCAGGCATCTATTTCTTCAGTATCTTCCTCTGAACAGGAATATTCTTTCCCTCCTTATGAGGATTCTGATGCTGAGGAATCTATTCCATCAGCTTCTCCCCCTGAGGATTTTTCTTTTGCGGAAACTTTACATGACATGAGGGAACATTTTCACTGGGAGGGACAGGAGTACTCGGAATCTAAGAGAAGGCTCAGGGATTTCCTTCTTCCCCAACATAGACCCCTGGCTATTCCTCCTATTTTGAATATTGTGGATGATGCTTTTACGGAGGCTAATTTTAACTCCGGACTCCTTTCCTCCAGCCCCTGCTAAGCCCGATGGATATTACAGGGTTCCTGACTCCCACCAGTTCCTTTACAAAAATCCTACTGCTGATCCAGAAACCATTTCTCAGGGTCCTAAGGGGGTTAAGGCTGACTCTGCTAAAAATCCTATTCCGACAGATAAGGATTCCAGAGCTTTGGAGAGATGGGGCAAAAAAGTGTATACTTCTGCTACTTTATCGATTAGGGCCTTAAATTGCCAATTTCATATGCTAAAATATCAGCAATTTCTACTGTCTGTTATGAAACAAAAGTTAGGTACCATTTCTGCATGTGCAGATAATAAGGAATTACATGATTTGATGCATGCTACTGAACAAGTGGGGAAGCATGGTTTTCACTGTGGTTTTGATGCCTTGGAGGCTTCTTGCAGGGCGGCTGCCTCTGGCACAGTCATTAAAAGACATGCTTGGTTAAAGGAACAAAACTTACCTGATCAAGTGAAAGCAAAGTTACTAGATGCTCCTGTTCAGCATAATGTTTTTTTTGGGCCTAAGGCTGAAGAGGTGATAAAGAAAATGGAGCATAAGGCAAAATCCATGCAAACGGTTAAGGATTTCTTACAACTTCAGCCCCCTAGATTTAGCAGAAATTGGCCAACAAAAAATTGGTCTTTTCTCAGCTCGGACAGGTCTCAGAGGGGTAGATATAGGCGCATCATAGAGAGGCCTCAAACACAGACCTCTTACAGACCTAGACAATGGAGTGCTTCCACCTCCAGTGGTGGAGAGGACAGACCTCAATCATATAGAAAACAGGCTCAATGACTCCCCCTGCATGGCTGCAGAAACTTCTTTCCTGGATGCCCCTCTAGGAGGAAAACTCTCTCTCTTTCAACAAAATTGGACTTGCATAACCCAAGAAAAGTAGGTTCTGGATGTAGTTTCAGGAGGTTACAAATTCCACTTTCATACCTTGCCAAGACTAAACGGATGGCCAGACCTACTAAAACACCAATGGTCCGAGGCATTAAACCAGGTGGGATCCCTCATGGCTATGAGGGCCATAGAACTGGTTCCACAATCAGAGATGGGGCAGGGCTTTTACTCAAGGCTCTTTCTAGTTTCCAGAAAACAAAACTCATGGAGACCCATCCTGGATCTGTCGGTCTTAAATGCTTTCCTGGAGATAACAAAGTTCAAAATGCTTACTCTACAGCAGCTCCTGCCAATGTTGAACAAAAATGCATGGATGGTGACATTGGATTTAAAGGAGGCTTACCTACACATCCCTATCAGACAAGAGTGCAGAAAATATCTCCGGGCCTCTTCACCAAGTGCCTGGCACCAGTAGTAGCTTATTGCAGACTCAAGGGTTTTCAAATTTACCCTTATCTGGACGACTGCCTTATTCAAGCAGACAGCAAGGATGTTTTACTCCAGCACCTGGAATTTGTTCAAAATCTTTTCAAGTACCTGGGATTCACTGTAAACATAAAGTCAAATTTGAGCCCCACACAACAGATAACTTTTCTGGGTGCTTTTTTAAACACAACAACCCAGATGGCATATCTGACATCCGAAAAACAATTACAGCTGGCTTCCACTTTCAAAAACCTTGGCTTCTATAACTCAGCTGACTGCAAGGAAAGTCCTGCAGGCTTTGGGTTACATGGCCTCCTGCATCCTTCTCATACCAAATGCAAGACTACATATGAGAAAAGTACAATGGTACCTAAAAAGTGTATGGTCCCAGCATTGCCACAGTCTAGACACACAGATTGCTGTCTTGCCTTGCCTACAAAAAGAATTCCATTGGTGGACCATGGCATGTCTTCACAACAAAGGCAAAGCCTTCAGTCTACCTCCAGCCAGCCAAGTGTTAACCACGGACGCCTCTGATTATGCGTGGGGAGCCCACTTGCAGGGAAAGGGTCTGCAAGGTTTTTGGACAGGGGATCAGAAGCACCTACATATCAATTTTTAAGAGAGATGTTAGCTGTTCAGAATGCCCTCTTGGCTTTCAGGGATCTTCTACAACCAGGACAACTACTGATACGAACAGACAATACCACAGTTATGTGGTACATAAACAGGCAGGGGGGGGCTCACATTCCTAAACCCTTTGCAGACTAGCCATGACTCTATGGAACACAGCACTAGCTTGCAAAGTGGATCTACAAGCTCAGTTCCTGCCAGGGAAACAAAATACTTTGGCAGACAGCCTGAGCAGGAACCTGTCAGACCCACACGAGTGGATGATAGACACCCACATATTCAAGACTATTACAGAAGCCTGGGGCTGCCCGGACATGGATCTATTTGCATCCCCCCTCAACCACCAGTTACAGACTTTTTGCACATGGACTTTTCACAAGCTAGCATGGAAAGTGGATGCACTATCATTCAGTTGGAAAAACCTCAAGGGGTATGCCTTTCCACCAATACCTCTTCTACCACGGGTGTTATTAAAGATCAAGCAGGACAAGCCCAAGATGATGATTCTACTGGCCCCAAATTGGCCTCGTCAATTCTGGTACTCAACACTGAAGAATCTATCTCGGGAACCACCTTGGATTTTGCCTCAGATTCCCAATCTATTGTCCCAACACCAGGGCCAGGTTCTGCACTCTCATGTCAAAACTCTCTGCCTGGCGAATTCAGGATTCAGGATCTATGATTAATCCTCCCCTTCCCAAAAAGGTCATGGATGTCATCTTAGAAGCCAGACGGCCTAGCACTAGAAAATCTTATGCAGGCAAATGGAAGAGATTTTGCACGTGGATGCATGCTCAGGATTCGGATCCTCTCATTCCTAATATCCCTCAGATTTTGCTTTACCTAACAGACATGCTACATAAGGGTTTATCGTTCTCCATAAAAATTCATGCTTCAGCTATCTCTGCACATTACAATACAGACCCTCCACTCTTTTCGCATCCACTTCTGAAACGATATCTACGAGGGGCAGAGAATTTAAGGCTCACTAGGACACCACCCATACCTGCCTGGGACCTCAACTATGTTCTGGAAGCCAACTTTGGTGAAAGCGCTTAGTCGGTGGAATAAAGGAATTTCTTCCAAGGCTTGGTTGTTTGCTGGTGCTCTGAGGCAGTGATCGTGTTTTTGTCATTTTCATTCATCTGTTTGCCCTGTTTTTGGGAAGTGTTTCCTTGTACTGATTACAGATCGATGTCGGAGGTGGGGGAAGCGGATGTGTAAAATGGAAAGTACACTGAAATACAAAACATTACTTGTTTTGTAAGATATTGTAACAACATATGGTCAGAGTATATGTAGTGCAAGTACACAATTTTTCTTTGGACTTGTTAGGACAGAATATGGTAGATCATGAAACAGACAAAAGTGTTTTACTTACAATTAGTACATAATGTGGTAGCTCACAACGTAAAGACTAGTAAATAGAAGATAATGTATTATTCACAACTTTAGGACATAACTTTATTAGGGGAAGCAATAAGATGTGTGAGTAAAGTTAAGTGGAGGAGGAGGACCTGGAAGAGCAGACGGTAAAGAGGCCAGAATAATGAAGTTTCATCTGTAGGGAGATGTGGAGAAGTGCATTAAACTGTGAGACTGGAGGAGTGACATTGGTGGCAAGTGCGTGGAGGTGGTCTTTGAAAAGGGATGGGGAAAGTCTCTGATCTTGACCCTTTGTCCACCCCCTCCCAAATTTTGGCTTTATCCAGAATTTTGAGTAAAGAAGTTGACCGGTAAATTGACCCTAATTTTCTCTCGCATCTTTTGTCTGTTCATCTTAACTTTCAGAGTTTTCTAATATATCGATGAGGACTGCATTCACTTCTTAATGACAAACGTTTGAATTTCAGACTTCATATGTTTTAGTAAATGCATGTTGATGATGAATCATTTATTCTACTGGATTTTTAAATATACAACAGCAATATTTGTAATATATATTAGTAAAGTACAGTAGGGAATGAACCTTTGTAATTATAGCTCCAAGAAACAAAAATCCAGCCACAGCATTCACAAGTGCAGGTAGATAAACAGCAACTCGCATGTTTTAATCAGCAAGCAATGTATGCAATACGTCATGGGCAAATTTGTGTGGCATGTCAATCATATGTCATTTGCATACTGCATCACAGCCATTAGGCATGTCAAGTCACTCTGGTCATGCCCATTTCTGTGAAAAACTGCCAGATGGTTAAGACAGTAAAACAAAGCCATGGCACACTCTTCATTTGTACATCAACTTAAAAATCTGTTGCAAATGTACTATTCTGTTTTCAGCTGGTTGTTTACTTTATGCTTTTGTTTTGTATTATCTGTAGTTTATCAAGCTAGTTGCTAATGTAAATACATTCTGATTTGAAGTTTTTATTCAGTCTTTTATCATTAGCTTTCATAGGCTATACTGAACATTTTTTAGTTATTTTTTAATTTTGAAGTGCTGTGGACTATTCTCATTCAGTAAGATATTCTGACCAGGGCAATGTTCTTGTTTAATGGAATCTCTAAGTAAATAAATGAACTCAACAAATGAACTCAACAAATGAATGAACAAATAAATGCATGTATATGCATGCATTCACATTACACTTGCATGTAGCATGGCAGAGGTCCCAAACACTATTGTTTGATGTCTTGGTGAAGGCTTAGAAAACTAATTCAACAGGCCACATTTGTTGACACAGACATAATTCCCATGCCTCTCTATACTTGTACTGCATGGCTGAGAAAGTTATTAACCAAATTGATGCTCTCTAGCTGCTGTTAGAGACATTTCTGTGTAATGAGTCTTATATTTAACTGTTTATTTTTTAATTATTTCATTTGGAGCCTCTCAGAATATATGGTAGTTTTATTTCTGAACTAAGCTCAGTACATCATGATTTGCATTCATTTGTTGCAGAGATGTACTGTGTGTGGTGATATTAGAAAGTGAAATTTATTTTCGCCTTTTGCTGCAGCATACTTCACAAATTTCACTGCATGTTTTAATGGCCAGGAAAGGCAGTTACTTGTTTTCCAGGAGCTGTTTAAATTTCCTCAGTTGCATAAGACAGGTTCTGCAAGTTTGAGGTAATATTTCTTTGCAGTGTAATTGCACTGTCAGGTTTTTCAGTATAGGCAATAAAAGCCTGCTCATGTAACTGGACGTTACAAACTGCATATCCATAACGCCTTTTAATAGGGCCCTTGTTGAAAATTTTGTATTGGTGCTGAATATCTGTATCCTTACTTCATGTGCCGAGCAGCCACTGGCTCTATTAACCTAAACTGCTTGAATTGCCTGTGATCAACTCTCAAGCCATGATCTCACTTTTATAATTGCAGTCAAGTATACCATGAGCAAGTTTTTTTTGGTGCATTCCCCCCTCCCCTTTTTTTGGAGGCAGGGTAGTTGGTGGGGGTGGGCTATCATCATATTGTCTATTAAACTTTATAGCATAAGTAATTTCAAGCAAAATACAGTTCTCCTACAGCTTTCTGATTTTTTGACTCTATCATCATATTTGCTTGAAGCAAGTAGGGACCCTGGATTTTTGGGTATAACTTACTTTAAGCACCCCACAGAATGTGGAGTAGCAAACCCCACCCACACACCCTCTACTTATAGATGACCTGAGTGTTATGAAATGCACAGAGATTTTATGCTGCATACACATTTTTTGTTAAGGTAATAAGACTACTTAAATACATTGCTGGGAGACTTCTTTTTTATCAAGGAGGCTGCTTCTCCCTGAACCCTCTCACAGCAAGTGATATGAGTTTTGCAAAGTTATTGAAGACTAAGGTGAGGGGCTGTAGCTCCCTTGCTGCAAATGGGCATTACTAGCAATAAGTAACAGAAATGTTGAGATGTATTTTTATCTTAATGTTTCTATGACTTCACTATTACACCTGGATGATACAGCGTGCATTATTCATAACTAATTTGCTGAATTTGCATAGCTGTGCATCGGACAGTGTAAGTCATCTTAAGACATGCCCACACTTGCATGGAAAATGGTGGGGATTGTTGAAGGTAAACCAGTTTTTTTAGCCACTGACTTAGATGTTTATTAATAGATTCATTTGGTCATGTATTGACTGTACTTGTTGCATAATCGTTATTCTTTATGTACAGAATAAATAAACTATCTAAGCAGTTCTTTTTTATTTTGGTCCAGCACATGAGTATGTTTTTGATGGGAATTGCTATTAACAGCAGTATTTCAACTATGTATTTAACATGTACAGTAAGTATTTGCATTTTACATGTACATACACATACGCATTTGTATGCATATGTATACATAGTCTCGAATGTGTGTGTATGTGTGTAATATATAGATAGATACAGATGTAGATATATATATATATATATATATATATAGTGTATAATTAAGCACATATTTGTTGTCTTTCATTGTTTGATTCTGCAGTACATTTCCCAGCTGGGATGCTTTCTTCTTGAAGTATGCAGGTCCTCCCTGTGACTGCATATGTTTTTATAGGTTCGTAGATCAGTGCTAGGCTAGTTGCCCTTGCTGGCCATTTTTAAGTCTAGCCAGTTTCCATTTTCTGCTTAAAATAACGTAACCATTATTTATAGATTGGCCTTCCCCATCCCATGGCCGTTAATTACATATGACTCCTAATGAGAATAACTGGGATCATACCATAGACATTTTGAGGGGGACCCATCCTTGGGATAAAGCAGTTAGGAGCTGTCTCTGCCCATTAGTAGTACAGGGGGTAGTCCTGGGGTAAGTTTTCTATTTCCCATCCATACACTTAAGTTGACTGAAAATTAACAGAGATGAACTTTGTTTTATGTGGATGGGGAGTGTGTACCACAGCAGTGGTAGCATCTGCAGGCTATACCTGTCCCTCCAAACCATTCTGTTGATGTTGCAGAAGAGGGTTAGATCCCTAGAACAAGTACTTCTGATGACATTTGACATGCTGATGTGCACCAAATCCATCACTAATGGGACAAGAGGATGCATTGTTTGCCAGACACAGGTCTCCTCTTAGTTGTCGGATACAGAGTATAGTGACAGAGCTTTGAGTCGGTCTATTTTGGACATGTTGCTTAGATCTTGTATCGTTTTAGTAAGGTATCTCTATGGTCGTTTCATTTGGTGAATGTGTTTGGACATGTGCATGTGACATTTTGCACGATGCTCGCGATTCTTCCTACAAATGCTTATCATAGGTGAGTACATTCACCAGTTGTCTGTAGGTATGAGTGCACTTGTACATAGTACATTCGTGGGCACACACACATAGGCAAATGTACATACCTTGATTTTTGTCAAATGCACAGTACCAACCAAAGACAATCTTACCACCTGCTGCTACGCTGTTGTGATACTTCCAATTTATTTAAATCCCTATTTGACTACAGGCCTGCTTTGTGTTTTAAAACTCATTGTGTAAATGCACTGTATTCTTTATGCCTGGTTCAACCAATTTTGTGATTGCAGCTATTTAGACTTGTTGACTAGATGCCTGCTCTGTGTTTTTAAAATTCACGAATGTAAATGCTGTACTGTATACATTATATCTGATTCAACTACAGTAGTTTTATGATTACATCTATTTAGACTTGTTGGCTTGCTGCCTGCTCTGTGTTTTAGGACTCGCTAATTGTAAATGCTGCACTATATACCTTATGTCTGATTCCACTCCATTAGTTTTAGCGCTCTTACAGTGGACCAAGCTATCTTGCTGTTTGTTTTATGTATTGGTTAATGCAATTGTTTGCTAACTGTTTTACGTCCTCTTAGTGACTTTATATTTTTTTCTTATCCTAGATTTCAATTATGCTTTATTATATAATGCTCATTGCAACAGGTTTAATAGCCTGCTGTCTAGCTGTGGCCATGTGTTCTGCTATATTCAGAGGAATGTAACACAGATGTGCAAACGGTGAAAAAAATTAACTATGTTTTTTTTCTAAGTATATTTATTGTTAACTTTAGCAAGATTTTAAGATAAATTTTGTGTAGTATTGCATTTGAACTACTGTGCTAGAATTAATGCTAATGTGGTAGTCTCAACAGTTTGTGTTTATAGTGTTTGAGGTTCTCTTTCTGTCCTCTCAAATACCTCCATCTGTGTTCTCTGTGGTAAACACCATGATTACCAATTTTTATTTTATTCTTTTCTCTCCTTGGCTAACAGCCAAGCTTTGTCTTCTTCCTCTCCATTCTGCCAGTGTACTGTTAAAAGTCCTGCATACTGAATAAACGGTTGCAACGAAAATCGCTCATCCTGCAACTCTGTTATCTCTCACCTTGCAGCATCTTTTTTTTTCTCTGCAAAGTATGTTGGCTTAGATTTTAAAGTTTTAAAATATACTTATTTAAGACATTATGTACTTTCTAGCAAGTTGGTACACTGCGAAGCAGCTTGGCAGTAATGAACACCCCTATTTCTTAAAAGAATCTGTTAGTTTTCAACAAACTTATGTCTTTTAAATGCTGGACTAATCAGCCTGCCTTAAGACATTTCTTGCCTGATAGTACTACACAATAAAACCTCTTTTTTATTACTATTAATAGTACATAGTCTTTCTGTTAGACTTTTTACCGATAGTTTCTGGACTGTGCTTGCCTCTTGGACTTGGCTCAACCTGCTTTGCTTGGGCTTACTCTGCTCCTGTACCCTACCCCCATTCCTGCCCACTTTCCTTACACTTATTAACCTAAGCCACACATTTCTAACTCCTTATCCTAAAACTTAAAGCTACCTCATCCAACACACCCACAATCAATTTTTTTCACTTCCTTCCCTCCCACCTCACTAACCATTATCTCATCCCTCCTATAACACGGTATTCCCTACTGTCTCCGCATCACTGTAGCAGTACATTTCTCTCTCTACTAAACTGCAGATAACAACCCACCCATATTGTTCCTGTTTCCCCTACTATTTCACCATGTCAGTTATCACCTCTCTTTTGAGCAACTCTCTCCTACTCATTACCCTCTACCTAGGCTCTCCCGCTGCACTGCTTTCATCACATCAGACGCAACACACTAGCCCTCTCCTACACTCCCCACTATTAACATACCATACAAAACCAAATATCCATTTTCACATATGTTCTAACCTCTACACTAACTGTAACATATTGCTCGAACACCATAAATATGTCCATACCCCCAACCCTCCTTCCTTTCCAGATTTCTTTCATCAGCTAATATCCAAGTTCAAACTCTCTCTCTCCTTCTACACTCACTAACAGAAATCATACTCCAAGCTAACATGCATCCTAACCCAGGACCCACACAGCTACTCCCACCTTCTTCCCCCAAAAAATTCCAAACCAGACTTGATCCTAACTAATTTTTACCTCAGACGTATCAAAAAATAAAAAAAGTAATGAATTTAATGCAGCCCAAACTACCTACACTCCTGATATAGTAATTATTACAGAGACATGGCTAAAACCCCACATTAAAGATGAGGAAATACTTACTAGCAGTTATGGTTATAATGTTATTGGACAAAATAGGCTAAACAAACGTGGTGGAGACATTGCCATCATGTATAAAAATTTCCACAAAACTGAAAAATTAATCTTTACTCCACCAGATCTATCAGAAGCAGAAATTTTAACTACCAGATTTGAAGTAAATCCACATAAAACCATCATAATTTATTGCCTCCTACCTACCACCAGGAAATAATCTAGCTACCATTGAAAGTCTTCTATCGTGGGCATCCTCTACTTTCAACCAAGAAACATTAGTGCTAGGTGATTTCAACTTGGACTGGCTATCCTGCTCATCTGACAACCCCTCCAGCTTTATCGATTGTATTCAGTTTCAGCCAGACTATAAACTTCCCCATTAGAATCAATAAACACACCAAGAAATAAACTTTTCTAGACTGGATGCTAACCAATAAGCCCAACTTTGCCCACCAGGCTGGGTGCCTCTTCAATTCTCTGAATGTTCACTCCCCTACCTGTCTTCTAAGGGAACGCATTCACTCCCCCTGTGATGTCATTTTCAAACACATACGCAACAAAATACATTTTTCCCCTACCATATTAAGTTCCCTACTTCAAAACTGCAACTGGTCACCTGTAAAATCATGCCACTAAGACAAAGCTGTACAATATTTTAATGATACCTTCCTCCGCATCCTTAATAACCTCGCTCTAAAGCCAAAAAAACCTACGTTGGATAACCAAAGATGCTAAATGTCTTATTAAACAAAGGGATAGAGCCTGGACTGCTTATCAAACCTCCGAAACCTCAGAAAATCTCACCTTTTACAAAACAACTAAGAAACCAGTACTGTCTAACAAAAAAATCTTATTTTCTAGATTGTCAGCAAAAACACATAAGTAAGCCAAAAAAATTTTGACAAAACCTTAACTACCTCCTCAACCCTGGCAAAAACCTCTATTCCTGCACCATCTACAGCAAATAGCATCGAATGTATTGCATCCCAGTTTAGCTCTCATTTCATCACAACTGTCACCTCACTTTTGAACAACAAATCTAACCATCCCCTTAAAGTGCCTACCTCTGCTAATTCCAAAACCAACTACTTATCTTTTAAATCCATACAAACCTCCTATATCAAAAAACTCCTATCAAAACTAAAACCTACTTGTCTAGCAGCTGACCAACTCCCTAATGACATCTTAAAAACTGCTGCAAGCTCCATCGCCTATCCCGTATCTATCCTAATCAATCGTTCCATCGCAGAAAAATGTCCCCATATTATGGAAAATATCCCGTATCATTCCCATCTACAAGCGAGGCCCATCTAAAGATCTCTCTATTTGCCCATTTCCATTCTCTCACCCTTAGCCAAAATCTTCGAGAAATGTATCCATTAGCAGCTCCTAGACCACCTCACTATAAATAACCTAGTAAACAGCACAGCTTCCATCCAAAACACAGTACCTCTACAGCCGTCATAAGTTTATTTATTTATTGCATTTGTTGACTGGGAACATCCACTGGGCCACACAGTGCCCATTTTCAGAGGAGGCCCCGGGAGAAAAGCTCCACAGAGATGTGCATTCATAATTTTTTTTAAAACACAGTAACAATACAATGATTACAGTATGATACAAGATAAGATAACAGATATATATTAGATATCTGCTAGAGCACCAGAACATACAATACATAGTGTGTTAAACATACAGGAAGCAACCATGCCAGATTAAACTGCCAAAAGGTCAGATAATAATGTAGAGTATTCAAATTGACAAGAATCCATATAACAGTTGTTTCCGATTAGACTGACGGTAGTTGCCACTGAGATGGGCATCATAGAGGTGTTAAAATATAACAGTACTTTTGTAAAGGGCGTAGAAAAAGGTTTATTAATTCAGGAGGTAATGATGAAGGTAGTAGAGGTGGAGAGGGGAATATGAGGGAAAGGTCGGAGAGAGAGAGAAATAAGGTTAAGGGTTGTGAAGTGTAAGCACAGGCACATGCTGGGTTGGAGATGGTATGTTGTTGTCCAAGTAGGTAGTTAAGGAGGGGGAACGGTCGAAGAGAGAGAAGTCCGGTTATGGGTTGTGAAGTGTTAGCACAGGGGCATTGCCAGCGGGAGAACAGATGAAGTTTCAAGGATTTTTTAAAGATAGAAGGATTGTAAGTAGATCTAAGGGAGAGTGGAAGAGAGTTCCAAAATTTAGGAGTGGAGAAGGAATGGTGCCATTGTCCAGGGATGAGAGGATGGCTTTGTCTACTTGTAGGAGCATTTGCTTTTCTGAATGGAGGGGCATATTGGGGAGATAAGGAGTAAGGTTAGAAAGGGCTGGACAAATGTATAGATTGTGTACCAGTTTATGGGCAGTAGTTAGTTGAATACATTTGAGGTGGTGGGGTAGTTCTAGCCAGTTCAGTAGCCTAAGAGAGGTGCAGTGTTTTGATAAGGGTTTACCATTGGTACAAATTTTGCTTTTTTGTTAAAGCATGAGTGTAGTTTGGATTTAAGACTGGTTTGCATATTGCTGCAAAGAAGAGCTCCATAGAGAAGAGGGTAGCAGGAAAGAAGAGCCAAGAGCTAGTTTGGAAGAGTTATTGAGAGAGGTTTTGTCATTGTAGCATGCCCAATTTCTGGTGAGCTTTTTAATGTGGTTGTGAATGTGCATGTTAAAAGTAAGGTGTTAGATGTTCTTCGTCTCACATCGCTGCAGTCATAACCTGTGGGTAGTCCACTGTCCTCAGTCGGCCCGAATACCAAAGTGTTAGGCTGGCGTCGGTCATGGTCGCTCAGAGCTGACGTCAGTACGCAGTAGTACTTAAGCGCATGACCGACGCCATATCCTCAGTCTTTCTTGCCACGTGGTCCGAAGCAGAAGCAGCGTTTGCAAGTGCCGTTCGGCGTTCTGAAATTTTCAGTTTTCAAGTTTCAGACCGAAGACCAAGTTGGGCTAAGTACCCCGTTGGGGAATATTTTTGTCTTTTCTTGCCTCAGTTTATCCGGATGTCAGAAAAAGTTAATAATTGTATTTCTTGTGGGAAACGGATACCTCATAGGGACTATCACTCTCTCTGTATTCCTTGCTTGGGGCCTGAGCACGACGTAGTCGGGTGTTGCTTTTGCGCTAGATTTAATAAGCGCACCATAAAACGCAGATTAGACTGTGCTAGGCTTGTTTTCGGTAAGCGGTGTAACTACAACATGCCGTCTGATCCTCCGCCCGCTACCGCAAAAAAGCGAAAAGATAAATCTTTAAAGTCTAAACCGGATGAGTCGTCCGTTGCGGACGCCGGTTCTATGGAATCTACGGTTGAATCTGTGGATCCAGCCGAGGTCTCAGCTGAATCCCAGGGGGGAACCTTTACTATTACAGGAGTTGGCCTCTCAGGAGTTAGGTCAGGCCGAGGGGGCTTCTCAAGTTTCTGTGGTTCCATCCTTACAAAAGGTTATTAGGCCTTCTACTTCTGTCACTAAAGGCCCTGCTAAGGCTAGACCTGGTCTTTCTGGTACAGGCCACAGCCCTAGTTCTTCGGGCTCTGTTCCTAAAAAACATATGTTGAAAATGGCAGAGGATTTGATTACTTTGATCAGGGGTTCTATGCCCCCTCCAGAGAAGAGGCCTAGGGTGGAGACAGATTTAGAGGGATTGGAGCATTCCTCAGATTACTCTGAGTCCTCAGCTGAGGATATTCAGGATTTTCCTCCCTATTCTGATTCGTTGCAGATGATTCCTGTCCTTCTGCTTCTCCTCCAGAGGATTTTTCCTTTTCTGAAACCTTGCACTCCGAGGGAGCATTTCAGGTGGGAAGGTCAGGATTTTTCAGATTCTCGTAAGAGGCTTAGGGAATTTTTGTTTTTGCCACAACATAGACCTTTGGCTATTCCCCCTGTTTTAGATGTTGTTCAGGATGTTTTTTCTGAAGCTTCCCTTAATCCTGATTCTTCACCCCCTGCCCCTGTCAAGCCAGACAGGTATTACAGAGTTCCAGAGGCACATAAATATTTGTATAAGAGTCCTAGAGCTGACCCGGAAACTATTATTCAAGGGCCTAAGGGTGTCAGGGCTTCTGTAGTTAAGAATCCAGTTTCTCTGGATAAAGATTCTAGAGCTTTGGATAGGTGGGTAAAAAAAAAAATCCTCTCCTCCACGCTAGCTATGAGGGCTTTAAATTGCCAGTTTCATATGCTGAAGTATCAGAACTTTCTGTTAGGTCAGTTGAAATCTAAGGTAGATGCTTTATCTGAAGGTATAGAGTGTAAGGAATTGCAGGACTTAGTTCATGCTTCAGATCAAGTTGGTAAGCATTCCTTGCAGTGTGGCTTTGATGCTCTTCAGGCTTCTTCCAGGGTGGCTGCTACTGGTTCAGTTATTCGTAGACATGCCTGGCTTAAGGATCAAAATTTATCAGAGCATGTTAAAGCCCGAATTTTGGATGCTCCTCTTCAATCTGAAGTTCTTTTTGGTTCTCCTGTGGAGTCAGTCTTGAAAAAGATGGAAGACAAAGCTAAGTCTATGCAGACGGTTAAGGAATTTTTGCAAGTGCAGCCCCCTAAGTTTAGCAGGAATTGGCCTGCAAGAGGATGGTCTTACCCTTCTTCGGATTTTCAATCTAAGGGCAGGTCTAGACGTGGTAGGGGCAGGGCTCACGCTCGGGGTTCTTTCAGACCTAGGACTTGGAGTTCTCCTGCACAATCTTCTGGTGAGGGCAGGGGTCAGCCTTTTCGTAAACAGACCCAATGACCTGTATCTCCAGCTGCCAGATTCTTCCTGTCTGGCAGCTCCTCTAGGAGGAAAGTTGGCACTTTTCAAACAAAATTGGCATTTGGTCACCCAGGACAAATGGGTGTTGGACATAATAAATCAAGGCTACATGTTTTATTTTCACACTTTTCCTCCTTTCAAGGGCATGCCAGATGTACCTCCTCAGCAAAGGCTGGAGGCTCATGAACAAATTTCTTTGCTTTTGCAGATGGGGGCAATCCAGGTGGTACCTCCGTCAGAAGTAGGCCTAGGGTTTTATTCTCGCCTATTCCTTGTGCCAAAGAAAGGAAACACTTGGAGGCCAATTCTGGATTTGTCCATTCACATACCTAGACCTTCCAAAGTTCAAGATGTTAACATTACAGCAACTGCTGCCTCTGCTAGGCAAAGATCACTGGATGGTAACTCTGGATCTCAAAGAGGCTTATCTTCACATTCCTATCAGGCCCAGCTGCAGGAGATTCCTGCATTTTTGGGCTGGTACTTCTCATTATCAGTTCTCTGCATTGCCCTTTGGCTTATCTACTGCGCCCAGGGTGTTCACAAAGGTTCTGGCTCCTGTAATAGCTTTCTTAAGACTGAGGGGAATACAAATTTATCCTTATCTGGACGATTGCCTGATTCTTGCTCAAGACCTCAAGACAAAGACAAGTTACTTCAACATCTACAGTATGTAATGGCAGTTTTAAGGTGCCTAGGGTATTCTGTGAACGAAACAAAGTCCAGTCTAGTACCCTCTCAAGACATGTGCTTTCTGGGTGTGAGACTGAATACAGCCTCTCAGATGGCTTTTTTGACCCCGGACAAACAAAGAAATCTTCACCTATACTTTCAGCAATTATCAGTAATGTCCAGGCTGACTGTAAGGACAGTCCTTCAAGCCTTGGGGTTCATGGCATCTTGCATTCTGGTGCTTCCCAATGCCAAACTGCATATGAGGAAGCTACAATGGTATCTCAAAAGTGTATGGACTCAACACTGCCACGATTTGGACACTGTCATTCAGATAATACCTTGCATCCAGAAGGAATTCTTGTGGTGGGCTCAGGAATGTCACCTAAACAAGGGACTCTCTGTGATCGGACCAGAGGCGAGTCAGATCTTAACGACGGATGCCTCAGACCTGGCTTGGGGAGCACACTTCAATGGGAAATGGATTCAAGACACGTGGCCTCCCAGACTACAGCATTTGCATATCAACATGAAGGAGATGTTAGCAGTCCAATTTGCCCTGATGGCCTTCAAGGACCTACTTCAACCAGGACAGGTGTTGATTCAAACAGACAACACAACAGTCATGTGGTACATCAACAAGCAGGGGGGAACCCATTCTTACCCTCTTTGCAGACAAGCTATGATATTGTGGGAGACTGCTCTGAGTTTGCACATCACTCTTCAAGCACGGTTTCTGCCAGGAGCACAGAACTCCTTAGCAGATGTATTGAGCAGACAAATTGTGGATCCCCACGAGTGGAAATTGGATCCTCACGTATTCCAACAGTTGACAGTGGCTTGGGGAACTCCAGACATAGATCTGTTCGCTTCTCCACTAAATTTCCAACTGCCAAAATTTTGCACAAAGATGTTTCACCCAAAAGCTTGGAAAGTGGATGCTCTATCTTTCAGTTGGAACAACCTTCACGTCTATGCTTTCCCTCCTCTGCCTCTCCTTCCCAAGGTACTCTTGAAAGTCAGGCAGGACAAGCCTTGCATGATTCTAATAGCACCAGATTGGCCACGCCAGCACTGGTATCCTCTGCTGAGGAGTTTAGTTCGGGAGCCTCCTTGGCCTTTGCCACAGATTCCTCACCTGTTGTCCCAGTCAAGCAATCATTTTCTCAATGTCAGGGTACAGTCCCTGCATCTAACAGCCTGGCGTATTCTGTTTTAGACCCTGGGGGGTCTCAGCTTCCGCAACAAGTTTTGAATGTCATTTTGGAAGCCAGACGGCCTAGTACTAGAAAAGTTTATGCTGATAAATGGAGGAGTTTTTTCTTTGGAGCACAGCAAAGAGCTTTGATGTCTCAGTGCCTAATTTGAGTTTTACACTACAGTACCTTACTGAATTACTAGACAGGGGTTTGTCTTTTTCCTCCGTGAAAGTTCATGCTGCAGCCATTTCTGCTCACTATGATTGTGACCCTCCTTTATTTTCTCACCCTTTGTTTAAACAATTTCTTAGAGGGCAAAAACATAAGACCCCCGTAGAGCTCCTACTCCTTCCTGGGATCTCAATTTTGTGTTGGAAAAGCTTACTTTACCTCCTTTTGAACCTGCAGCTACATCTGAGTTGAAGTTTTTGTCTTGGAAGACTGCTTTTTTGTTGGCCATTACGTCTGCTAGGAGGGTATCTGAATTACAGGCTCTCATGGCAGTTGAACCCTTCCTGATATTCCATAAGGATAGGGTGTCCTTGCGTACTAACCCTACTTTTATGCCTAAAGTTATTTCTAATGTGGCCTTAAACCAGTCTATTCATTTGCCTACTTTTTATGCTGATCCCCAAAATAAAGGGGAAAAAGTCTTGCACTCTTTGGATATTCACAGGCAGTTACGCTATTATTTGAGCAGAACTAAAGAGTTCAGGCAGACTCAACAGTTATATCTTTTGCTTTGGGTTCACAAGGGAAAGCTGTTTCAAAGCAAGCTATTTCTAAGTGGATTGGCCATTGTATTGCTTTTTGTTATTCTCATCATGGAAAGGATGTTCCGGCTGGGATCAGACCTCATTCCACTAGGGCTACTGCCACATCTACTGCCTTTTTAAGGGGAGTAGCTACTAAGGATATTTTGGAGGCAGCTACTTGGAGTTCAGTGCACACTTTTACTAAACATTACCATCTCCCTCTTTATTCCAAGTCTAGGGCTGGGTTTGCCACTGCAGTTTTACAGGGCATGTTAGCAGCTCCTAATGCTTTTTAGTTTGCCAACCTCCCTTTACCTTTGCTTTGGGATTCTACCCACAGGTTATGACTGCAGCAATGTGAGACTAAGAACATAGTACAGTTTTGTACCTACCATAAATGTAGATGTTCGAGGATCCACATTGCTGCAGTCCAATTCCCCCCCCCTCCCTCCTTCCCCTCTATAGTTTGGGGTTGCTGTGTTTCTTTTGGGATAATTGTTATTTTCTCTATGTTGGTTGTTGGGTATTTTCTATTTTGGCTATGGCCTTTCCTTTTTAGGCCTTCTGACATCTGGGGCAAGAAAGACTGAGGATATGGCGTCGGTCATGCGCTTAAGTACTACTGCGTACTGACATCAGCTCTGAGCGACCATGACCGACGCCAGCCTAACACTTTGGTATTCGGGCCGACCGAGGACAGCGGACTACCCACAGGTTATGACTGCAGCAATGTGGATCCTCTAACATCTACATTTATGGTAGGTACAAAACTGTACTTTTATTGTAACACCTAGAAGTTTAGTATGTGTGACGATGTGAGAATGTGAGAGAGGTGGTGTTATGGGCGAGGATGGTGAAAGTGTCTGCTTATGGTGCAGGATTTCTTTGGGGTAAATAACACTAGTTTATTTTTTTTATTTAGGATTTAATGCTGTATGATTGTTAGCCATCCAAGTTTCAGTTGAGCTGAGGGCTGCTTGGATAAGTTTTTGAAGTTTGTGAGGGGGTTTAACAGTACAGATGATAGTCATCTGCATATTGGATGACTGACTCTCACCTTTTGTCAAAATCTTATTTTCACTAACTACATCAGCCTCCTCTAAAACAATGGACAACTAATCTCTACTATATTCCTTGATATGTCCAAAGCTTTTGATGTAGTATCCCACCAACTACTACTCTGCACTCTAGCCTCTTTTAACCTCAAATCTACAGCTCTCAAGTGGTTCTTTAGCTACCTTACTAATTGGCAACAGGCAACTAAATGGGATAATAAACTCTCCACACTCCTCCCGGTCTCAGTTGGGGTTCCTCAGGGTTACATCTTTGGCCTTCTCCTTTTTATTATATTCACAAATAGAAGCAGATTTAGTGGCAGTGTTTAGACTATCATTCATTACGCTGATGACGCTACTCTTATTTGCTCTGCTCCCACACCCCAAGAACTCAAAGATAAACTGCAAAAGTTGATGTTAAGTTGTCAATCTCACCTTTGTTCTTGCCGTTTGGGTTCGGAGCCCTTCCTTGGTGCTGACTCTGCCATCTTCTGTAGCTGTTTACTGGCTCGAGGCTACCCTTTATCCCAGAATGCCCAGTGTCAGCTACCCAGATCTCGTTTGCTGCTTCAGCTGTGAGGTTGTTTCGTTACTGGCTCGGGCTTAGTATAGTTTTTTTTCTATTATATTTGTTGTTTATTCTTAAAAAATTGTCAAGTTTTTTGTCAAGTTTTTGTCTAGATATATTACTTTATCCCTTATCGCTTTCTTGTGTGTTGTAGCTTTGTTGGCCGTCACTCCATAACTCGCAGGCCTTCTGTTTCCCCTGAACTCGTTTAAATTAGAGAGTCCCCCCCCCCCCTTAGGAGAGCCATTTAAATTAGAGGCTCTCCTTTCTGTCCCTTAACTGTAAAAAAAAAAAAAAAAAAAAACAGTTTGTTTCTTAGTTTTGTAGTATAGCTTTTTCTTGTTGTTGTGGTTGTGGTTGTAGTTAGGAAAATGTCCAAAGATACCAAGGTATCTGGCTTCAAAAAGTGTGACTTATGCTGTCAGAAAATGTCTCTGACAGATGGGCACACCAGGTGTGTATTGTTTGGGCGCTGTTCACCTGCAGGACTCCTGCTCTATATGTCATGCTTTTAGTCCAAGGGTCCTGCAGGAGCGCAAAAACAAACTAATCCTTCGGAGATTATTGAAGCCTCATGATTCTCCAGCTAAAAGTACTCAGCCAGTGAAATCCCCCAAGTCTGTCAAGCCGCCGACTCGTTTACTTGACCAACCAAAAGTATGTCGGTGCCGGCTGACACCGACAAGGCAACTCCTCCGGCGGCTCCATCTGCTATTTCGGAGCCGTCTGAGTCATAAGAGACTGAGGTCTCGGTCCTTGGAGTCCATCCACTCGGCACTTCAGTCACCCTTGTTAGAGTGAACGTAGCCATCATTCTTCCCACTCCTCTCGATTCTCCAGCTAAAAGTACTCAGCCAGTGAAATCCCCTAAGTCTGTCAAGCCGCCGACTCGTTTACTTGACCAACCAAAAGTATGTCGGTGCCGGCTGACACCGACAAGGCAACTCCTCCGGCGGCTCCATCTGCTATTTCGGAGCCGTCTGAGTCATAAGAGACTGAGGTCTCGGTCCTTGGAGTCCATCCACTCGGCACTTCAGTCACCCTTGTTACAGAGTGAACGTAGCCATCATTCTTCCCACTCCTCTCGATCCTCTAGATTATCGGATCATGATGTGGAGAGAGTAGTAAGTAGGTTGCTTAAATCACAGGCACTAATAAAATTACTGTCCAGCCCACCTCAACAGTATCGGCTCCAACCGCCTCCATTTCTGTTCCTCCTCCGACTACATTTAGCTCTGAGCCGGAGACCATGGATCCGCAGGTAGTAGATCTGTCAGCGCCAATCATCATCTCTCCTTCGGTTCGGATTACCTCGATTGTACCTTCCATAGAGGGATCTGGGCGCTGGGGCTCTCTCGTTGGCTCCGGGGGGGGGGTGGTGGCATAAGACCCTTGTTCCGACCCTGTTTTCCCCTTCGGAGCATTGGCGCAGGTGAGCTTGGCTCCAACATCGGCCTCAGAGCAGTCCCCCCCGGCGTGGAGAAGGACTCCTGTTTCTTCGGAGCCGGAGCTTTCTCTGCCTAGAGGTCGAGATGCCTTCAAGGTCATGCTGAGTGTGCTGTCCCCCAATACAGCTCTACTGCCAGCTCCATTGGCTCCTCCCCCCGTGGTGTCTGTTCCAACCTCTACTCTTCCTCCAGACCCCAAGCGTAGGGAACCTGTGCCCCAGGATACCCCATTGTCTGATCCCTCTTCTTTCCGAAGCCTCCCCTGATCACTCGGAAGAGCCTCCCCGGAAGAAGTGCAAGAGGAAGCACATAGACTCCCCTGAGTCTGTCACCTCAGATACAGACATGGATGAATCGGAAGGGTCCCCAAGGTCCCCCCTCTGAAGAGGTTTCCTTTTCGGACATCCTTGAAATGCTTAGACAGAGGAGGGACTGGCCTTGCCTAGCCTCTACCGAGGACGAGTCTGTATACCTGAACGCATTCGGTACCCAGGAGGTGGAAGGTCGGGAATCTCCTCCTTTCAATCCACTCATGTCTGTAGTGGCTCGAAAGGCTTGGTCAGCTCCAGATTCTGTGGAACCTACTCCAAGGAGACCAAACAAATTTATTACAGCCTCCCAGGACAAACAATTCCTCTCCAAAGGTGTGCCCGTTGATGCCATGGGGGTAGCAGCAGCCACCAAGAAAGAGTTGGCAGAAACCTCTTTATCTGTTCATCCTCCAAACAGTCTTGGACGATGGACAGATATGGAAAGCGAATGTTTGCTTCAGCGACCAAGCGAATGTTTGCTTCAGCGACCTTTTCAATGAGGTCCCTGAGCTATCTATGCCATTTTACACGTCTTCATAGTGATCTCCTGAAAGAGCTGGGAGATGCCCTTCAAGATCCTACAGCTGAAGGGAGTACCAGCCAAAGTAGCTTCTCAGCTTGCGACTCTTAATTCCATAGTCAACTCCTCCATGAGGCTGATTTCCTATGCAGCCGATGGAGCGAGCAGAGACAGGTGTGGCTCTCAGGAGACATGCTTGGATGCAGCTGTGTCAGTTTGCGGAACCCTTTCGAGCGTCCTTCACCAATACTCTCTTTGATGGCTCCTTTCTCTTTGGGCCACAGGTGAAAGACACGTTGACCAGGTGTGAGCAGGAAGGCAAGACTATCTCTGCCGTGGGAGCCCATTTTTCCATCGCTTCCAGACCTTCTCCCAAGGGTCAGAAGAGTGGAAAGATGTGGTTCTGAAAATCCCAGGGACCCTTGCCTGACACACGTGGTGATTTTTTTTTCTCCCAGGGGCAGATGGGGGAAACAACAATAACAGACGCTGCCCTCATGGCAGAAGGGGACCGCAAAACCAGGGTGACAGAGAAACCTTCTCTGCCAAGCCCTTCCGGCATCCCTGAAAGGTTGCCAGACTGCTCACCTCTGGAGGCAGTCGGGGATAGACTTTCGCTGTACCCAAAAGCCTGGCAGAATATAACCAGAGGCAGAGGGGTACTATCCATTATATCCGGCGGTTACAAAATTCCCTTCCATCAATCCCCCATAGAAAAAGCCCATCCCAGATGTCCCACCCAATCTAAGGGATCAATCAGTCACAGAAGTTTCAAGACTGCCAGAAAAAAGAGCCATTCAAGAAGTCCCTGCAGACCAACTAAGATCTGGAACTTACTTGAGATTCTTTTTTAGTACCAAAAATGACAGGACTGGAGACCAATATTGGATCTCAGCAGATTGAACAAATCTGTACAAAAAGAAGTTCTGGACGGTGACACTGCAGTCCATTTTCCCTTTTCTGGGTCAGGACAATTGGATGTGCTCAATAGATCTTCAGGACACTTTCTACCATATCAAGATGGATAGAGGCTCCAGGAGATTCTTTAGCTTCCGGGTAGGGGCCAGTCATTACCAGTTCAGAACTCTGCCCTTTGGTCTCACCTCAGCCCCCAGGGTGTTCACCCAGTGTATGGCAGTAGTCACGGCTCACATGTGGCGTCAAGGATTCCAGGTGTTTTCCTATTTAGACGACTGGCTCATTACTGCTACCACCAGGCATCAACTCTTAGAGGCATGGGATTATACAATCGCATCATGCACTCAACTAGGCATTACAGTAAATTTCGAAAAATCTGCCTTGTTGCCCTGTCAGCCTATCACATACATAGGAGCAGAATTAAACATAAAAGAAATGTTTGCAAGATTACCACAGGAAAGAGTTTGCACTATTCATCAACAAGTGTTGATTCTAATGCAGAGCAAAAGGATTCAAGTCAGACATGCCCTCCAAGCTCTAGGCTCCATGGAAGCTGCCATTCTTCTTGTCCCATTAGTGCATTTCCACATGAGAATCCTTCAGTGGCTTCTTTTCACGCAGTGGTCTTTCCAGGAACTACTCATGTCTCACATGATCCTGATCACAGAAACGTGCAAAAGGCACCTTGCTTTGTGGATGGTCTTCCCAGTAGTAATTCAGGGCAGACCTTCCATACAACCCCCTCCAGTAGCCACAGTGACCACCGACGTCTCCCTGATAGGGTGGGGGAGGCATTATCTGGGCAGGACAGTCCAAGGCACTTGGCAACCTCACGAGTACCATCTGCATATCAATGTCCTAGAAATGAGAGCGGTGCTTCTAGCGTTGCAAGCCCTTCAAGACTCTCTTCCTTCCGGGACCATTACAATCCAAACGGGCAACATGTCAGTGGTGTGGTACATCAACAAACCGGGCGGGACCAGGTCTTACCCCTTGTGTCGAGAAGCACTCTGATTGTGGCAGTGGGTGATTTCCTCCCAATGTTTTCTGATAGCAACGCACATCCGTGGGAAATTCAACGTCCTAGCGGACAGGCTCAGCAGAGCTATTCTCATGCCTCACGAGTGGTCTCTGCATCAGGAATTTGCGGATCTTATCTTCCACAAATGGGGACAGCCTTGCTGCGACCCATTTGCCACTCCTCTCAGCAACAAATGCAGCAGCTACTTCTCCCTACTTCCTCTTCCAGGTCATATACCCAGAGATGATCTAGTCCACGATTGGCCTCAGGGACTCCTTTACGCTTTTCCCCTAATACCAAGACTCGTACAGAAAGCAAAATTGTTGGGTTGCAAAATGATCCTCATTGCCCCATATTGGCCTCGACAGATATGGTTCCCGTTCCTGCACCTCCACCTTCTGGATCAACCGTGGATTCTGGACCCGGTTCCAGATCTTCTGATCATTCAGGCGGGTTGCACCAATCCCTTCAAACTCTCCAGCTCACAGCTTGGTTACTCCACTTCCAACCTTAGCCAGGCTTTCCAATATCTCCCCAGCAGTCCGTGATATTATTGTTTCCTCACATAAGTCTACTACGAGGAAAATGTATGCTAGTAAATGGAAACTGTTTTCTTACTGGGCAGAATCTAGAAATTTGGATCCTTTCTTAGCCCCAGTCCATGAAATTCTTGAATTTCTAGCACAACTCTTTCAGTCTGGTGCGGCTTCCGCTACCATTAGAGTACAACTAGCTGCCATTTCGAATTTTCATATCAGTAGTTTAGTTTAATTCTAGCATAATGTCTCTCAAGCTCTGCAAGGCCTTTATGAGAGGAACATCTTTTCTTCGACCCCCATTTAGAGATCCTCCTTGGGATCTCAATTTAGTTTTAGCTTCCTTAATTTTCCTCCCTTTGAACCGGCAGCATCATGTTCCTTAAAATTTCTTTCTTGGAAGACACTTTTTCTGGTTGCTATCACTTCAGCTGGACATGTCTCAGAACTTCAAGCACTATGTGTTCATCCTCCATACCTGGTGTTTCACAAGGACAGAGTTTCTCTGAGGACCAGTCCATCCTTTTATTCCTAAAGTCTGCTCAGAGAACAATTTAAATCAATCCATAGATCTCCCAGGTTTCTTTCCTAATCACAGCAACAAGGCAGAATACAAGCTCCACCAATTGGATGTGCACAGACAATTGCCTTTTTACCTCCATAGAACTAAGGAACTAAAGTCGGACCAGTTATTTTTCTTATGCTTTCAACAAACAAGGCCTTCCAGTTTCTAAGGTGACCTTATCCAGATGGTTATCTGATATTATTGCTTTATTTATCAGTTACGAAATAGACTACCAGCTAAACCAAAAGGTTATTCCACTAGAGCATTAGCCACCTCTGTAGCCTTTCAGTCTAGGTTGCCCATAGACTCAATCTATCTCTCATTACAAGGTGGATATGGTCTCCCAGAGCAGAGCTTCCTTTGGTTCTACTGTTCTGAAGAGTCTGATCCAATGAGCCACCCGGGATTTTAGGTGCTAGGGACACTGTCCCAAACAGCAAGAACGAAGGCGAAATGGACAGCTTAACATAAAGTAGTTATGTACCTACCATAATGTTCCATGTTAGTTGTCTTCATCTCGCCTTCCTTCTTGCGTCGCTCCCACCTTCCCCCTTCCTAGGGGATTGAAAGGAGTTCCATTTTGTTTTCACTGGCTGAGTGTCTATCTTTTATTACTTCACATGCCAGGTAATTTATGACTCTTTCCTTGTTTAGGTGTATTGGACAACCAGTTTTTAGGTAACTGGTTACTCTACTTATGTCTAGTGGGCGCCATCACAAATGAGATCTGGGTAGCTGACGCTGGGCATTCTGGGATAAGGGGTAGCCTCGAGCCAGTAAACAGTTATAGAAGATGGCTGAGTCGGAGCCGAGGATCGGCTCCGAACCCAAACGGCAAGAAGGAAGGCGAGATGAAGACAACTAACATGGAACGTTATGGTAGGTACATAACTTCTTTTTTCTAGATATTGAAAATTATCCAGGCGAACTTCAGCTCATTCTAAACCCAAACAAAACAAAATTAATTATCTTCTCTAACAGGAAATCCAAAGCAAAACCACCTCCTCTCTCCATCTACTCTACTAATGGCAATATAATAAAACCAGTTAAACAAAACTGCTTGATGTCACAATAGACAACAACCTAACATTCAATAAATGCATATCACTTATAATTAAGAAAGTTCACATCAAACTTGGTGCTCCATGTAGGGCCAAACCTTACCTTACTCAAAATGCCAGACTAGCCACAGCCAGATCCCACCTCCTATCTACTCTTCTCTACTGTTTTCAACTTTTCACTAATCTGCACAAGTCTGATTAATCTACTTGATTCCTGCTATAGGAAAATTTGCTGCTAATATACCCAACAGGACCCGTCATTGCCTTGCTCTTCAAAAATTACACTGGTTTGAATTTCCCAAGCTGTTATTGCTCAGTCAGCTCACCACTACCCACGCCATCATCCACAAACGTGAAATCTGCCCTGAACTGTCCAACCTAGTGCAGCTAAATACCAACCCCAGGACCCTTGGATCCATCCGATTTAAACTTGTACTCAAGGTTACAAAGTCCCATAATTACTATGGTGACACTCTCTCTCTCTCTCTCTCTTCTCCTTCAAAGTAGCCATACAGTGGAACCTATTACTCCAGAATATCTTAAACACAGATCGTCATAGCTTCAAAAAACTCCTGAAGGAATACCGTACTCAACAATGGCTATGCTGCTGTAGTACTCCTGGCTAGCTTCTTATGCTTTTGATCAAATGTTTTCTTTTCTGCTGTCTTTTGGTCTTGCGTCTACCAAATGAAAATACCACAGTGCTTTTAGTTAAATATCTAATGAGTTTCATATTACTGTCTGTAGTAAGGCTTAAGAAATGTAATGTTTTCTGTTTTACATTCCCCTTTTTGTAAATTATGATTGTTGGCAACTGTTAAACTTTTTGTATATTGTTTATAAATCTTTTAAAATCTTTTGTAATATTTTTGTACTACTGTTAGGTTGTAATCTTTTTGTACTACTGTTAGGGAGGTTATCTCTGGCTCCCCAGCCGGACTCTACATGGTTAACAAATGTAAAATAAATTTATGCCAGTCTAATCGGAAAGTAGACAAGAGTATAAGGAGATGAGGTGCATGGCAAAGAGAGAGGTGGTGAAGGCTAAGGATAAGGCATATGAAAAGTTGTGTAAAAGGTTGGACACTAAGGAGGGAGAACAGGACCTGTACCAATTGGCTAGACAGAGGGACCGAGCTAGTAAAGATGTACAGCAGGTAAGGGTGATAAAGGATTATGAGGGAAACGTACTCACAAGCGAGGAGAGTGTGTTGAGCAGATGGAAAGAGTACTTTGAGGGGCTGATGAATGAAGAGAATGAGAGGGAGAGAAGGTTGGATGATTTGCGGATAGTGAATCTTGAACTGCAGTGGATTAGCAAGGAGGAAGTAAGTATAGCTATGAAGAGGATGAAGAACGGAAAGGCTGTTGGTCCAGATGACATACCTGTGGAAGCATGGAGGTGTTTAGGTGAAATGGCAGTAGAGTTTTTAACTAGATTGTTAAATTAAATCTTGGAAAGTGAGAGGATGCGTGAGGAATGGAGATAGTGTTTTGGTACCGATTTTTAAGAATAAGGGTGATGTGCAGAGCTGTAGTAACTACAGAGGGATTAAATTGATCAGTCACAGCATGAAGTTATGGGAAAGAGTATTGGAAGCTAGGTTTAGAAGGGAGGTGATGATTAGTGATCAGCAGTATGGTTTCATGCCAGGAAAGAGCACTACAAATGTGATGTTTGCTTTGAGAGTGTTGATGGAGAAGTACAGAGAATGTCAGAAGGATTTGCCTTGTGTCTTTGTGGATTTAGAGAAAGCATATGACAGGGTGCCTTGAGAGGAGTTGTGGTATTGTATGAGGAAGTCGGGAGTGTCAGAAGTATGTAAGAGTGGTACAGGATATGTATGAGGGTAGTGTGACAGCGGTGAGGTCTGTGGTGGGAGTGACTGATGCGTTTAAGGTGGAGGTGGGTTTACATCAAGGTTCAGCTCTGACCCCTTTCTTGTTTGTAATGGTGATGGACAGGTTGACAGACGAGATCAGACAGGAGTCCCTGTGGACTATGATGTTTGCAGATGACATTGTGATCTGTAGTGAGAGTAGGGAACAGGTAGAGGAGACCCTGGAGAGGTGGAGATATGCTCTAGAGAGAAGAGGAATGAAGGTCAGCAGGACTAAGACAGAATGTGTGTGTGTGAACGAGAGGGAGGATAGAGGAATGGTAAGGATGCAGGGAGTAGAGGTGGGGAAGGTGGATGAGTTTAATTACTTGGGATCAACAGTTCAGTGTAATGGTGAGTGTGGAAGAGAGGTGAAGAAGAGAGTACAGGCAGGATGGAGTGGGTGGAGAAGAGGGTCAGGAGTGATTTGTGATAGATGAGTACCAGTAAGAGTGAAAGGGAAGTCTACAAGAGGGTGGTGAGACCAGCTATGTTATATGGGTTGGAGACAGTGGCATTGACAAAAAGGCAGGAGTCCGAGCTTGACATGGCAGAGTTGAAGATGTTAAGATTTGCACTGGGTGTGACGAGGATGGACAT
>NC_056748.1:351669787-351712287 GCF_019279795.1 Protopterus annectens | reverse complement strand
GTGGTCAGAGAAGGCTCCAAGGTCAACATAGACCAGACTGAAGACCTGGAAGTTGACTGGAGAGAAAGTATAACAGTTCAAGGAATTACTCATGGCTCCAACACCCCATGAAGAGTAGGAAATAGGTGGAGTTGAACAAGAATGGCAGCTCCTAAAAACATTGTGTTAGGACTACAGAACAGATATGTGGCCAAGCTAGGTATGGAAATAAGGTACATAAAGGAAGCTGGTGGTGGAATGCAGAAGTCCAGAAAGTCATCAGAAGAAAGGAGTCCAGGAAGAAGTGGGAGATGGCCAGCCAGTAGTCCTTTCCAGCCTGGTCAGTCTTTTCTAACGAAGCTAAGAAAGAAATCACACTAGCAAAGAATAGAACATTGGAGGCACTCTACCAACTTCTGGAAAGTGACTCAGTAAGTGGCAAAAAGAAACTGTATCAGGTTACAAGGCAAAGACAGAAAGATAAAGAAAGTCAGACACGCTTCATAAGGGATGCCTACAACAACTTGCTCACCAGTCCACAGGACATCAAGGGCAGCTAGAAAGAGCATGTCCAGCAGCTTCTGAATGAAGACAAACCCACAAGCTGTACTACCCCAGAAACAGCATACAGTGACAGAAGAAGAGGAGCCCATCCTAGAGGAAGTAAGAATAGCACTAAGGAAAATGAAGTCAGGGAAAGCAGCAGGCTCAGATGAGGTCACAGCAGATATGATAAAGATGCTGGGTGAGATAGGGGAGAAATGGCTCCTGAGGGTACTAATAGCAGTGTGGAGAGAGAGAGAGGAGTATCCCAGATGACTGGAGAATAAGCATACTCTTGCCAGTGTACAGGAACAAAGGGGACATCCACAACTGTGGGCAGTACAGAGGCATCAAACTCCTATCACATTGCATGAAACTTTTTTGGAGAGTGTGATTGATAAATGGATACGCAGAGAAGTAGAATGTAACATGGAAAATGAGCAGTTAGGATTCAGATCAGGATGCAGCACAATTGATCCAATGTTTGCAGTGAAACAGATACTTGAGAAGAAACTAGAGATGAGGAGTGAGTCCAACTGGGGATTCCTAGACTTGGAGAAAGGATATGACAAGGTCCCAAGAAAGCTGATCTGGGCCGTACTGTGGTGGTTTGAAGTCTCAGAAACATTGGTAGAATTAGTGCAGGTAATGTACAAGGACCCAATGTGTCAAGTACGAAAAGTGTTTGGCCTCACAGAGGGGTTGCCAGTGGGAGTGGGTGTACACCAGGGTTCAACTCTGAGCCCACTGCTTTTCATACTAGTGATGGACTACATGAGCAAACAGGTCGGAGGAGACAGATCAACACAGTTGTTGTATGCAGATGATGTGGCATTACAAGCAGACTCTGAGCTAGAACTTCAAATGATAGGAGAATGGAATCCAAAACTGAAGGCACATGGGATGAACCTCAACACAGATAAGACTGTGGTAATGGCAGCAAACTGGGGAAATCTGAAGAAGCTGAGAATAGATATAGAAGGGAAGATAATGGAACAGGTAAACGGCTTCAAGTTTCTGGGAGGGGTGGTTGAGGAGAAAGGTAACTCTGATTGAAGAGGTCATACTTATAATCAGAGCAGCTGCTGCAGCCAGCTGGCATAGAGTGTCAGGTGTAGTTTATGACAGAAGAATGCCAAAGAAGCTGAAAAGTAAGGTGTACAAGACAGTGGTGTGACCAGTACTACTGTATGGTACAGAATCCTGGGCAGTAAAGGCAGAACAGTTGAAGAAGCTTGAGGAGATGAAAGTGAAGTGCCTGAGAAGGATGGTAGGATGCACACTGTGGGACAGATGAAGAAATGAGGACATAAGAGCAGAAGGCAAAGTAGCTCCAATTGCAGAAAAGAGCAGAAGCCAAAGTAGCTCTAGTTGCAGAAAAGATCAAAGAGAACATATTACAATGGTTTGGACACGTGCAGAAAAGCAGAAGACAATCTGGTGAGAATGATTTGGGACAGACAGGAAGAAGGTAAGAGGAAGTGAGAACGTCCAGCAAAGAGGTGGATGGATTGTGTGAAAGAAGATCTGCGATATTCAGGCATGAATGTTGAAGAAGGCAGGAGTGTGGCACTGAATCGAGAGAGTTGGCGACAGTTAACACAATACCCCGACCCATGTAGAAAAAAAACGGGGAAAAAGGGGGCTGATGAGGATCATATATGTAAAAACACTCATTTCTGAAGAGCTTTCAGCTTTAAAACTGGCTGAACATATCTCAACTCATTTAAGCCTGGACTCGCACTTACATTACATTTTATTTGCCACAGCAGTTTTTGTTTGTCCAAATGCATGTTGGGAATGGAGCTTCTGGTGGTTTGTATCCCATTTAAAAAAAAAAATCAGCACAGAATAAAAAGACACTTCCTGCTATGAATGCAAGTAGTGATTTGATGCAAGTGAATGAGTGCATGGCAACACTTCTGTGGTACCAGATATGGTGCTTTGGCTACAGCAGAGATTTTCTTTTGATGTGGAAATCCAACCAGATATGAGAAATAATAGTTTTTCGAACCTGCTGGATGGATTTGAATACAAATTGGGTAAAGTTTGTAAGTTGCAGCTGGAGAATGAATATTTATTAGTTTGTCCTTTAAGTTTAGTCCCAAAAAGAATATGAAAACTTTCCACTGGGTTGGTTTTTGGCTCTGCATTTCACAAAGAATTGCTGCTACTGTTTGATAAACAAGGTTGTGAAATCTTGGAATTAATGATGAAACATAATAACTAAAAAATTGATGTCCTGCTGAAGGATGTGGACACATTAAATAGCTGTATTATGGAACATATGGATTATTCTTCCCATAAAGGTCAGTATGCCAAGGTTTTTCACTATGTGGATCAGCAGTGTTCTGTTGTTTTGGAAAGAAAGAGGTGGAAGTTGGAGAGGGGTAGGTTGGAATATCAAAATGGAAAAGCCTACCTGCAGCCCCCACATTCTCAGCAGTGGGGGGAGGGATTTCGTAAAACACGAGTATCTATCCAACCAAGCTGGCTTTAGTAACAACAGTGATGAGCAGGATTTGTTGGAAGACTAGATTTCTGACTCCCCCTTTAGGGGTACAGTCACGAGTCCCAAGGAGGTCAGAGAGACTCAAGGGGAAGAATCAGCATCAACAGCAGAGACAGTCATGTCAGAAATGTCGGCGGGGGCCCTGGAAGAAGGGTCATTAGCAGGTATGGAATTAAATATTATGAGTATGAATGAGCAGTTTTTTGAGACTGAAATAAAGCATTCATGTCTGGTAATAACCAACCCAGCAGGGGATTTCAAGGTATATAATTACAGTGGGCAAGTGGTGAACGAGAGTTTTATGGAATTGTTATCAAAAGGCATGTCTTTTGTTTTCACAAAAAAAATCTAATTTGTCCAAGACTTAGGTTGACTTAAGACCATTTACTAGGAAATTGAACTTTACTCTGAAATATGGGAATCAAGCTGAGTGTCAGGCAAATTGCCCAAGAGTGCCTAGTTCGTTTAACCCTCATGCATCCACTTTTGAACATCTACAAGAGAATGTGTGACCTAGACCTAAGACATGGCCTGGGTTGTAGAAGACAGAGGTCCCCATAACATCCAAGGGGAGGAGTTACAGGCCATTAGGAGTCTAATATCGCAAGGCTTCTGGTTCATGAAAACAGATAAAGGGGGAGGGGTAGTTTTGATGGACACTGTTGTTGTTTATACCAGTAAAATGTATGACATCTTGTTCCAGGATTCATATTCCCAGGTGTCAGAAAATGAGGTGCACATGGCCTATAGTAGAATTTACCGTACCCTGTTTGACATGTTAATGCAGGGTCAAATTCAGAAGGAATAATATGGGTATTTGTGTGTGTAAAAGAGGCTGTTATCCCCACAATATTTGGAGTCCCTAAGCTCCACAAGGACATAGTTAATCCACCATTTCGTCCAATTGTGGATGCCAGGAATTCCATCACTTCACCTATTGCAAAGTACTTGGACTTTAAGGTGAAACAATATGTTCAAGCGGTGAAGCACCTGGTAAAAGATTCTTTTCAATTTCTACAGATGTGTAATGATGTGGGAGCTGTTATTCATGGCTTGTTTCTTACCATTGATGTAAAAGATCTGTATTAGGTGATCCCACATGATGTGGGACTGGAATGGTTTGCATAATTTTTACATTTTCATTCAGAGTTTGATCAAGATAAAATTAATTTGCTTTATGATTTTATGGAACTGGTTTTGTATAATAACTACATATTTTTTTTTTAAACATTTTTTTCTGCAAACAAAAGGGGTGGCCATAGGTGCAGCTTTTGTGGAGTCATCTATACCAGTGAAGTTATGACTACCTGGGAGGAGAAGTTTTTGTTTAACAGTAGCTTCAAAGAATTTTGGTACCAGGATGACATTTTTCTCATATGGATAGGGCACCAGGAGACAAATTTGAGTTTCAGGGAATATATCAACAGCTATACTGATTTTCTAAACTTTTCGTTTGAGGTGAATGACCAAGCCATTGCGTATCTGGATGTGGCACTTAGAAAGGACACCTTGGGTGCTTGTTGCTTAAATATTTAGGAAGCCCACTTATTCAAAATTTTTTTTACATTTTGAAAGTCATCACCCTCTGCAGCAGAAAAAAGGCAGTTTTAAAAGGGCAGCTGGTTTGGGCAGCACGAATAACATCATCATATGAAGACTTTGTGGAAGAATGTTTGTTTTTTGTTAAAATCCATGTTTTTAGAATGTGGATTTCCTGAAGCCTTTGTTGATTCATCCTTAGATGAAGTCATGACTAAAGGAGAACCGCACCCATAGATTCAAAAACATGTTTATTTTATCATGGGTTGGTGTTTTATACATTTTAACACCGCTCTGGGACTATTTACAGGTTTTTAAATATTTTTATACGTAATTTCTGAGTCTTACCACGTGGTGTTTGGCATTTTTGAGTAATTGATTGTTTAGTCTGCCTCTAGGTATCCCATAATTCAGTGCTTTTCTGTTAAAAATAAATAAATAAAAAATGCATCACACAGGCCTCCTCCTTTCTAAAGTTGCTGTCACTTCTTTGCTTTTACATGCATATACTGATGTCTTTCAGTCAGTTTTAAGTAGCATTTAATGCTGTTCAGTGACTGCTTAAAATGCAAAACCGTGCAGATGCCACAGAACAGACCTTCAAAATGCTTTTTAGAATGGCTAAACTGTAGTTTTTTTGTTAAGCCTGAATTGTATTACTTTAACTCATCACCCATCCCCCTTCACACCTAACTTCCCTAGCTGTCAAGTGCTAAGGGTAATTTGAGCTGTTGCCTACTGTGATTGACAGCTCACAGCAGGAGACTTGACTTGTCTACCGTTTCTTTGTTGTAGCCTTTATGTATGGGTAGGGGAAGGACCAGGTAGCTGTGACATCACAGCATGGGTGGATTTGTAGGAAGGTCATGGTGATGTCAGTTTGGGGAGGGACTTGGCCAGAAAACTACCTGTATTCATTGGCCTTGATGATTTCAGTTAAGTGGAGACTACAGCAAGCATTTCCAAGGCGGAATAAAAAAGTTTTTTGAAAGTGAAACCACCACAGTACACTAAGGTACTGTTCTAGTTGAGAGAAACAGTAGATTTAAATTATCTTAAATTCTGTACTGTTTATTCATAGCAGGGACAGTAAATGGGGAGAAAAAGGACAGAGAAGTTGAACATTTAATTATAGAATTCTGTTGGTGTCCTTTAAAAGACGGAACAGTGTATATGTGCCTATTTTAAAGCCACAGTTGACACCCCCAAGTAGGCTGTGGGGGGTCATCATTTAATGGGGGCCTGAAGTAATGACTTGAATAAGTGGAACTGTTTCGGCTCTGATTGATGAGCACAAAAGTTCTTTTATCAGCACTTTTTCTTTAGATCAAGCAGAGGTTAGAAGAATAATTATGAAAAATAGGGTAATTATTAGGGAATATCATGAGTTGGCTAGCAGGTTAGGAGACAAGCCAACAATAATAATTTTCAGGAGAGGTAAAAACTTAAAAGATTTCCTGGAATTACCTGTTAATTCTTCCTCAGACAATCAAGATTTTACCATGGAAAGATGTGTTTTTTGTAGAGCTTGGCCCCATCTAAAATGTACCTAGGCATTTATTATCAATGGGAAGATGTATCAAATGCAAGGTAATTATAACTGTATTACAAAGAGAGTGGTGTATGCAGCCCTATGCTTTTTTATGTGTGCTGGACGGAAAGGGTGTTTAAAAGATAGAATAAGGGAATGTGTATGCTATTTCTAAAGCAAAAAAAAATTTTTTTTCTTTGGCTATGCACACAACTGCATCCTATGTATTGTCTTAAATTAATTGTTTTGGAGAAGTTGACTGAAAATCCAAGGGCTGATCCTTTGGGGTTGCATTTGGACAAAAAGTAACTGCTGTGACAATTGAAATGTAATGCACGTGTGAGTTCAGGCTTAAATGAGTTGGTATCTGTTCATCCAGTTGCAAAGCATTTTAGAGATTAATATTTTTATAAGTATGTATGTATATTATATATATATATATATATATGTATGTATATATATATATATATATATATATATATATATGTGTGTGTGTATGTATAAATGTGTGTATATGTATATATATATATATATATATATATGTGTATAAATATATATATATATATATATATATATATATATATATATATATATGTGTGTGTAATATATATATATATATATATATATATATATATATATATATATATATATATATATATATATATATATATATATATATATATAATTTATTTATTTATATATCTATATATGTCTACATGGTAGTTTTAGTGAATAAAGTTGGACTAGTTGCTGTTTCCTGGTCCTTCTGCTTTTTATTGTGGACCTTGGATCCTTTGCCAATTTTCTGTAGCAAATTCCACCCCCCCTCTTTCCTATTCTCTGTACCTCTAATTGTAATCATCCCTATTGGCAGAATCTCCTTTTGTCTTTTCCTGTGTTGGCTTACTTAGAATACTTTCTGCTAATTTATGAATGTAATAATCTATATGGTTACTGTTGTCCTTAAGGATCTGCATCCAAAATTTTAGTCTGTCCTTATTTCTTGATCTCCCCCCATTTCATCATCCCTTTCCACTTTGAGTTGTAGCTTTCTGCATGTACTATGTATAGAAGCCTTACATGTGTAGCTCTGAAATACCCCTTCAAATCCGGTAACCCCAGACTATCTTAACTGTATTGAAAGGCTCGACCTATCCCTCTTGACTCTTGCCCTCTTCCCCTCCCAGATAAAATCCTTCAAGTTTTTATTATTATCCACAACTTCTTCTCTGGTTGATAAAAATATGAGAGTGCCACATTTCTATTCTTCTAAAAGTGAATAGAGGAAACCACACTTGGGCTTAAGTTTATTTGTAGACATTCCTTCTTTTTGATGACGTTTTCTGTTTCTGTGCTGTTTTTACTGTGCAAGTCTCAAAGTAATTTGTCAGAGCCCCTGAGATTAATATTTTCTGCCAAATGTGCAAAGCGTCTTACTTTGTATTTACTGTGGTTCCAGGGGTGCCAGGCTAAAGAAAACCGATTTGAGTATGTGATGTCCTGCAGTGGTTTGAAGTCCCAGAAACATTGATAGAATTAGGGCAGGCTATGTACAAGGACTTGCTGTCAAAAGTACAAATAGTGTGCAGACTCAGAGGAGTTCCCGGTGGGAGTAGTTACATCAGCGTTCAGGTGTCAAACCACTAGTGTTCTTACTGATGATGGACTACCTTGGCAGACAGTTCAGAGGGAACAGACCAACAAAGTTGCTGTATGTAGGTGATGTGGCATTACAGCCAGTCTCTGAACAAGATCTTCAGCAAATGGTAGGAGAAAGGAATGCAACACTGAAAGCACATGTGGTGACAAAGAGTACAGACAGTTGTAATGGTAGCAAATGGGTGGAAATCAGAAAAGGCTAAGAACTGAGATAGAAATTAAAATAATTGGACAGGTTAACAGCTTCAGGTGTGTGGGAAGGGTGTTGGAGGAGAAGGGAAGTCTGAATGAATTGATCAGAGCTAAAACTGAAGGGGCTGCAGCCAAGTGGCACAGGGTTTCAATGGTAGTATGTGATAGACAAATTTCAAAGAAGCTGAAAGGTAAGGTGTACAAAGTAGTGGTGCAACCAGTATTACCGTATGTTACAGAAACCTAAGCAGTGAAGACAGAATACTTGAGAAGGCTAGAGATGATGGCGATGGAGTGCCTGAGATGGGTGGTAGGGTGCACACTGTGGGATAAAAGAAGAAATGAGGTAATAGGAGTAGAAGCCCAAGTAGCTCCAATTGCAGAGAAGGTCAAAGAGAACAGATTTTTTATGATTTGGGCAGATGTGCAGGAAAGCAGCAGACAGTCTGGTAAAGAAGATTTGAGACAGAACGGAAGAAGGCAAGAGGAGACGAGGCCCTTCAGCAAAGAGATAAATATATTGTTTGAGAGACCACTTGCAACAGCCAGACATGACTGTCGAGGAAAGTAGGTAACTGGCATTGAATCAAGAGAGGGTGACCTTTGATACAACACTTTTCCCTATGTAAAAAATGGGGAAAAAAGGGGTGGTGTCTGTACTTTTTTTTTCTTGCATCTTATTGATAACACATGTAAAGCAGTTTGTATGCTTCCACTATAATGAGAATGTGTAACCTTTTCTATTTTAAATGTAAAAAGAGATGAAAGGAAGTGAATGCAGGAAACTTGTACTTGAAATGTAAACCTTAACTAGCTGCAATTTCTCAGAAAAAAACTTCTAATTAAGTGACAGGGCTTCGGAGACGGGAAAGCCAGGGGCCGTAACAATGCAATTACAGTGCTTCAAAGAAACGGATAGAAAGAGAGCAGAAAAATAGTGTTTAGTATGAAAATGTGTTATTGTGGGAGTAAAATAACGCATTCTGATTAATGTAATTGCACCTCTTGTGTGCTGAAAAGGAAATTATGTAGTCTGTTTATTCTTGGGTTTTGTGGAATAACGATGTAGAAAAATGCATATATATCTGGAATGGAACCTGGGAATTCTTTCAGGTGAGTGCTGAATGCAGTTTCTGCTTTCTGTATTGTAAGAACATAGAGCAGTAAAGGTCCAGTGCTGTTTAAGCTAGAGAATGTTAGATTTATGTGTTTAGTGTAGTTATTTTTTTCCCTTGAAATATTTGTCTGCATAACTGATTATTTTCCTTTCACTGCACATAGTTTTGACCTCTGGACATTTACTCTGCATCAGCACTATTTTTCATTCTTGTGGCATGATACTTTTTTGTCTTGTTAACTATTCTCTGAGTAGAGGTTAATTAGCACTAGAGCATGACAAAGTTTAGGGGTATCTGCCTCCAGAAGGAAAATTGCTTTTATGTGTTATCAGTGAAATATCAGTTTTAATATTTTATATTTGGATAAATCAAGAGTGGTGAGTAAAATGGTGTATCCGGGCCACTAGCTCTGTCTAGAGTGATGTCAGTACTGCTAGTTGTGGTTTAATTGGAGAATTCTGCCAGCTTTCAATGTGAGATTGTGTGTGCCTTTGTGTGTAAATAGTTTGTGTAACAGTTACTGTGAGTAAGGGGCACTTGAAGACACTAGTGACTCAGAGACTGGTGAGAAAAGGGCCTGGGGTGTTCGGGAGAGACTCTGTTCTGGAAGTGATCAGAGTACAATCTTTGTCTGGGTATGGATATACCCACAACATCCGTACGTATTCTATTAATGCTCTTTGGGCCAGATTGTGTTTGGTGGATGTTACTGAATTAGATTTGTGTGCACTTTAATACGTTGGATCCCAGGGGTTTGATTTGAGAGACCATTTTTGTGGTGACTAGCAGAGCCATTTCAGACAGTGTGGCTGATCCAAGAACTGTAGCCGCAGTTGTTGTATAACTGCATGGCACAATTGGTTGTAGTGGTGCCATCCTTGACAATTTGATTGGCAATGTTGGGATTTGTACCACATTGGTTTTAGTCAGTTCCATTTGCAGTAATGGTAATTGTGGCCTTACTCTCCTTTACAGTAAATCAGGAGTTGCAAACGAATGCCCTGTGGATGAGCACTCATAATCCAGATCACAAACATTGTTTTGTACTTATTCATGTTAGAGTCTAGTTTGTGGTGAAAATTACATTGACAAGTATGTGTCTTCGTAGTTGAAAATATTTCCTGCAGCTTTTGTGTGTATCTGTGCACTTCTACATTTCCTCTAGGGGTGTTACTAATTTCAGTGATGGTTTTGTACTTTGGTAGGTGTCTGCTGGGGAGTTTGGGGAGTTGTTTTTTTATTTTGCTGTTAAGTAAGATTTACAGTGTTTTCCTCCTGTAAAATTATCAATAGAATTGCTACCAGTTTTGAGGGCTGGTTTTGTTGAACTTGAAGCACTGATTGCACATAAGTTTAAAAAAGTCCTAGTTTAGCTGGAAGGGTGAGAAATTGAGCTGCTTGTTGCAGATAAGTAAAAAGTGTGGGCATGGCATGGTTTTGTTTGTAGTGTAAAATAAATTTAATTGTAGTGAATTAGTTATGGAAAAAAGGTTGTATGGTTTCTTGTACTGTGCAGTTTTTTCTCAAAAGTACATAATTGCAGTTAGAAGCAAAGTCATATTAATGTTTCACTGGTGGGGAGGTTTGTGTTAGCACTCGTTCAGTAGGTGTGATATTTTCTTTTCTCCACTGTTGTGCAACCCTGGAGTTGGTGTGTATATGGAAATAACTGGATGTGTGCGGGTGCACGGGGGCTTGCCTCCCTGCAAAAAAAAAAAAAAAAAAAAAAAACATTTTGTGGCATATTTGTTGTGTAGAATGTTTTTTTTTTTTTTTTTTTTTTTGTATTGTGATTCAGTCAAATGAGTTTTCATTCAAATTAGTTTTTGCTCAGTTATGTACACTGATTTTCTTTTTCAGTCAAATTGAACATTCAAACAGGTGATACAGATTTGATTAAAATCAAGCCTGGTAAAAGAACTCATTCTCTTGATGTAAAATGAAATGAGTAGATATATATAAAAAAAACTCAGTAGTTGTCAACTTGTATTCCTTTTTTGTACTACTGGAAAAAAAATATGGAGCTGTAGTGTTTAACAGAATTTGATTAATCAGACAGTGCCGTATTTCTAAAATGAATAGAACTGATTACTGTCTTATGTCTTCCAGGTCAGAAGTACTGGGTGTGCCCAGTCTACTTCAGAAACTCATTACGTTTACCCTGGTACAGGTTCTTAATGTTGTGTATTTTTTTGTGACTTGGCATACATCCCTGTAAGCCGTATGAAGGATGCTGTCCTCAGTGTTGTAAAACACCTTTAACATACCTTGTGTTATGTGAAAATATTGCCTTGTATTGGTTTGTCAGATTATAAATTTACAAAGAAGAATTAGTTATTACAATTTGTGAAGGTCTACTTTGTCTTCCTAACATATTTTGCCAGTATTGGCTGCATTTAAATCTTTTTGGAGGCAAATATCTGACTGATGAAGTTAAATTACTTGTTGAATCTTTCTGTAGAAAGGAAATTGCATTGTGTAGGACACAACCTCTATGTCTAGACTTGATCACTATCTGAAGTTGTCAAACTAATGCTTGTACAGTGGGCAAAAAAAGATTAACTTGAATTAATCATCTTGGTGAATGATTGACTACCTAAGGTTTGGACACATCCCATGATCACCCCGAGTTCTAAGAATTCATACTGGGTCAAGAGTGACTATTAGTTATTTAAGCAATAACAGACGGCGTGGTGTGGTATATTGAAGATTTACCTATGGTTGGTGAGGTTTACTCACGAGGGCGAAGCCCGAGTGATTAAATAAAGCCAACTATGGGTAAATTTCAATATACCACAACCATGGAGTCAGTTATTGCTATTATACAATGACATTATTTAAGAAAAAAAAAACTTTTTTTTTAAATAATGTCTTTTTATAATGCCTCCGCGCTGCCTTACCTCATTTGTGTGGTGTTCTGGGGCTTTTTCTGATGCACTGTGCATGTATGTGGGACTTGTGTTCCCATGCTTATGCAGTACATCAGTGCTGTGCAAAGGAAGCAAAGGAGAAAGGAAGATCTCTCTTACCCCCCCCTTTTTTTTTTATATTGAAAACAAAAAAAGAAACCGGGAGACACAACGAATGAGGGAGAGCTGGGACAGACTAAATAAAAGGATAATCAGGTAAGTTTTTCTGTAGTTTTGTATAACTTACACAATTATCCTTTTATTTTTGTCTGCACAGTCTCCCTCATTCATTGTCTCCCAGTTTCTTTTTTTTTGTTTTCAATAAATAAAAAAAAGAAAAGTAAAACAGTTATGAGATATACTAATGGAAAAAAGTCTGGGCGACCAGACCTTTTCCCGTTGGTATATTCTCGGATTTACAACTGGCAAGCGGGTTGGGCTGACAATCGACATTCTCATTTTTGAATATTGATGGCCAGTCATTGTGTAATGTACATTCTTGTATACTAACTGAGATTGTATAGATTTGAAATCTGAAATTTTGGTCCTGTGCCTCCTCTATGTCTAATTGGGGTGGTATCTGGTTAGTGATTCCTCATAGAAGCTTGAAGCAAAATTTAGATCAGCATATTGACTATCTGGGTTCTTTAGAAAATGTGGTGGGTAAGGAAAATTTAGGTTTAGTGGATGTTTTTTAATTATCTTATTATCTGGGATTTGTCACATACTCTCGCTGCACATCTGAATTTTTTTTTTAATCTTATTTCAATTAAGAAGCTATCCTAGCTGGTCTCCAAGTCAACAAGGGACAGACATATTTTGGATTTGATACTAACAAATTTAATGCGTCTCATAATTAAAATGTTGCATAGTAGGATCTTAAAGTAATTGTATTTGTTATTCCTCTAGTAAAAGTGAAAATGAAATCAAAATATGACCGTGCGCAAGTGAATTTCCTTCTTGATTGATGAAGTATTAACTGGGCAGATTAGGTTTTCTGTTGCATGTTTTGTGTGTGCGTGTATATATATATACACACACACACACACACACACACACACACACACACACACACACACACACACACACACACACACACACACTTATTAACAAGTTAATAAATAAAACCAAACATTTGATTACTTGCTTTCAGTTAAAGCCAGAGCTAGATGTTAGAGGGAGTTGCAGGTAAAAGGGGTTAAGTGACTACAAAGAAAAGAACTTTTAGTTTTATTAGCTTTACTTTTGTCTTAATATAATATAAATTTGTTGTAGAGCAAGCCAGAATACCTATGTTGTGGTTCCTTTGAAATATAACTCGTTTTAAAAAAATAATGAGCACTTGCTGTGGAAAATATGTGATCAAAACCAGTATGCAGTCTCATGTTACTAGCGAAACGTAGACTGGTATTTCTGAGCAGATGTAGCATGCAGACAACATTTCGTATTCTACATGGACAAAATGTAAACATTTATTTCCACTTTATTTTAATTCTTACAGGATTGTGTGTATTTAACCATTTTATACCTTGTTAAATTTATTGAACATTGGAGATATCTAAGGTAAAATATATTTTTATTTTTTTAAAAATCATACATTACTGTATTGTGATATCAACTGCGGTACATTATTACTTGGCAGGCTTGCCTCACTTTAGTTATTTTCAGACTTTATTTAAGATTTCACCCTTTGGTAAAGAGTAATATTTGACATCCGCCTGGAAAGAATGATTTTGGCTTTGGAACACGCTTGGTAGAAAAGTGATGAGGTGCCCTGCACTCCAGTTAGGGACGGCTGCCAGAGACCTTCTGGAACTATTCTTTTGATTTGTTTGTCTGAGTTTAGCAGTGCTAGACATTCAGACCATAGTTGGAAGGACAGAGCTGATGAAGTAAATAAATCTGACTTTTGCATGTTGTCATTTAGTCCGTGCATTTGCTGGATTTTTCTGAAATTGCTGCAGTTTGACATGCGGCTTCAAGAGCCATAATGGGTGTAGCATCAGGTTCTTGGACCTGCATTCATAGTATCGGACCAATTTCTGTGCATTTAAAGATATTATTCGCGTTCTTGGTTTTTGAAGGCTGTAGCAGTGCATCTTAATGAGTTATTTCTCTACCAGGTGTAATAGATTTCTGTGAGCTTTTCTTTTTTATTGGAAATGCTTTTGAAAGTAGACAGCTATTCCACATTTTCAATATTAATTATCTAGTTTGTACTTGGCAGATTTGTTGTTCTTTACCTGTTGTTAGTTTCATGCATTCTGTTTTCCTCTCTTTGTTTAGAATTGGCAGTATGGTGTGGTAGTCTTCATATAAACTGTGAACATGATATTGAACTTGACAGATATCTTGAGTCAGTCCTCTAATTATTTCTATTTAATTGGCTGTATCTGTTCAGTAATGATCGAAATAAATTAACCTATTGACTGTTTCAGTTAAAACATAATTTCCACAGATTGTACATCGTTTTCATCCTTAATTTGTGGTTTTGGATGAGGTACAGTTTTGTGGCTCTTAACCTTCCATAGACTGAAAACCCTGGGTATTCAGCAGAATATACAGCAAAGAAATCTGTCTTAAAGTACAGAATGTTCTTAATTTATGTTCCAAGGTAATGCTCCTTTATAAGCAGAAAATAAACCTCTCAGTCTGTGGTTTTACAGACCTTTATTTTATCCCCTGCGAATCATCAGTTGATGCTGTCTGTCTGTCTGTGTATTTTGGCATTTAAATAGTGCTGTATAAAGACACTGTTTTCTTTCTAACATGTTGTATGCCTGAATTTCCCAGCTATAATTACAGTCTTGGCTAGACTTGTACTGCTGTAATAGTAGACCACTCTGCTTTCAGAACCATGAGTGATATTGCTTTAAATACGTTGTTTAAGGAAATCATTTCCAAATGTTTTTTTTTTATTTTTTTTTTCAAATGTGGGAACTGCTGTTTTTTTATTTAATGTGAGTTGTAGATTCTCTCAAGGTCAAAGCAACCTTAAGGACAAACAGTAAATTCTTGTGTAAAAGGTGTCTGAATTTTTAATTTTAATTAATGTGTTTTGTTTACATTGTAGTGCTTGGCAACAGAAGTTGCAGAGTTTATTTATATTTCCTAACAGGTACTCAGATAAATGCAGTAAGCTGAAGACATTAGTCACCACTCACTAACTTGCTTATGGAAACAGGTCCTTGTGTAGCCTGTTTCTCAAGAGATTGTTTGGTCAAAAGTTTAGGACTCCGTGACTGGTCATTTGTCAGTGATTCAAGCTCATGCTGACCAGCTTGTCAGTGCAATCCTGATTGTTTTGTTTTCTACAGTATCTAATGATACTAGGTTCCTAACAATATGTCTGATTTTCATTCATTGTATTGTCATTTGATTTAAAGCTTTACATAATTCTCGGAATTAGCAGACATTCTAACTACATCACCAAGAGTTACTTTGCAAAAATCCGCTTCACAATTTTTTTTACTTGTCACTGTAATTCTGTGATGACTGTTAATTTGCATTATGTAAAAATGAAGAGAGTTTGGATGTCTGTCGCTTCTTTGTGTCTCTGATAATTGCATGCTGTTGTTTTACAAACTATTACTAATGCACGTCTGTAAATATTAGATTTTTTATAATTTTTTAATTTTTTTGTTATGGCATTAGAGCTAATGTAAAAAAAAAAAAAAAATTAGGCAACAGTTAAGTTGTTCCTTTGCATATGATGACAATTATCTGCCTTCCAAAATACTGCACTTTGTGAGGTACACTGTAGTGCCAGTTGCAACGTTATTCTTGGTCCAGGCACAGCCACAAAGAAGTACGAACTGCGGTTTCTGTTGCACAACTGATGTTCATCGTCTTGGTCACTGCTGCAGTAGCCTTAGCTGTATAGGTTATATGCTGCCAAGGATATAGTAGCCGGCCAGTTTCCACCTCCCACATGCTCAAACCAAACTGAACTGCCTAAAAAGACAGGTTTGAAAAGCCAAGCCCTTCAGATTTTTCCTGCTGCCAAAGAGAGCACTCCTCTGTTTGCTTTCAAGGCTTGACAGTTGGCTTGTGTTATTCCATTGCAGGGTAGATAAGTTCCCTTTGGGGAAAAATCTTCCACATTCAAATATTTGTTGTTTAATTGTACTTTCCAAGTTAGGAAGGCTATTTTTCTATTAGGAGTTTGTTTTAATTGACTGTTCTGAGACTTAAATGTGTTTATTTTACTTTTTGGGATGGGCAAAGTGTATTTAAGTATTTTTGTACTGTATTTTTACTGAGAAAGTGACTTTTTACAACTTTAATTTTTTTACCAGCTTTTGCTACTTGTTTTTCCTGGGAAATAGGCACCATTTTAACTTGAATACAGAACAAATTACTGATCCCACATTCGGTCCTCCTTCCAGCTGCAAAAAGGAAGTTAAACACCCTTTGCAACCACAGCAGGCTAGCAACTTGCCTCAGCCACAGGTGGGTGACAGTGCTGTGGTAACCACTCTGTTAACCCAGATCTTTCTGGTATAGCACCTCCAGCCACCATAGACCTGCAGTCAGCCCCATCCTCAGTGGATGGTGAGGTCCCTCAGTGGGCACTGTGTCAGTGCTAGGAGAGGGAGCAGGGAAGTCTTCTCTAAGTTAGAATGTTGTTCCCATCCCTGGGGACACTGCTGCTGCCATTAATAACATTGTTGGCCCCATTTTTCATGTCAAAAAGAAACCAAAAACTAAACTTGTATCTGTTCCTGCTTAATTTTTCCTGGGTAGGAGTAACTTTACTAGATCTGGCACAGAGTCTAGTAAAGGCTATTGATCCTTCTTGTAAGGTGGTTGCTAATAAAAGAAAGTGATGTCATTTTTCTTGAAGAGATTCAAGATTCACTATCTAGACAGGAAGATGAAAGGACAGGTACAGGGTTTTCTGTTCAGATTTCTGATTAGATTCAGACAAAAGCATGGTTATCTGATTCTCCCTGTGGGTCTTTCTCTGACGCTGTTCCCAGAATATTCCAGTGTTTTCAGTGGGAAAATACTGAGTTCTTTCATTCCCTTGGAAAATATTACAATTAAAATTGAATTTCCAGAACATTCACCCTTTCCCCCAGCGCTGTTAGCATGGAAAGATGTGTGTGTCCGTGCCAACAATTTTCCTGTTAGTCACCCTGCTGCCCCTAAAAAGGCAGCTAGATTGTATAAAGTTACTCAGTCTTTTAAATGTTTATACTCTCATCCCAATCCTAGTAGCTACAGCTTTAGTTAATCTTTCTTTTGCTAATCATTTAGTTAATTTCAATCCTAGGCTTTCTGACAAGGATGGGAAAATAATTTGTAAGTGTGGGGGTATATGCTTCTGTAACTTTGATTTTCAGAATTCTGAATTGTCCCGTTAAAGTTTATTCTGACCAATTGTGAAAGTATGAGAAGTGTTTTGTCAGCCTTTTCTTCTTATGAGGAAAATCTAATTTTAAATGGATTAGTTTCTTTCATCTCACATTACAACTTATTGTTTAAAGTGTGTCCAACTGTGATACTACTTCCTGGGCTATGGCCACTGGTACTTTTTTGAGGAGGTTTGCCTGGCTGCCTTCTCGAAACCTCTCAGATGATGTGAAAAATGAGATTTTAAATTCTCTTTTGGATATAGATTTAGTTTTTGGTCACTCTGCTGCAGAGGTTATCAAAAAAGTGTGATGAGATGGGTAGCTGATGCAGTGAATCTCTGAGATTTTGTAGACCTCTTTTCCAAATTTTCCAAGGGATTCTGTACCCCCTCATTCAGTTTTGACATGAAACAAAATCAACTGTCTCAGCATAATGCTGATTAGCAGGCATTTATGAAGCAATGGTAAGAGGATTAAAAAAATAAGATAGGAACCCCAAAAGATAGGACAGTCTAAAAAGGCAGATGACTATTTGAACCCCCCCCCCATTTGTCTGCTGTTTCACATGAGAATGCCTTGAAAGAGATAGGTCCATGGGCAGAGATAATGAAAGTGCTTTTGAAAGGCGTTTTGCATAATAGACTCGACGAAAACCGCTGGCTTCTTGGTATCTTAATTTTTGTTTTAGAGATGCTAACCTTTGCTCCATTTGAACCAGCTCATCAGGCAGACTTGAGATTCTTAACAAGGAGAACTGTTTTACTGATTACTCTGACCTCTACAAGAAGAGTATCCAAGTGTTATGGTGATTCAGTCCTATCTGATTTTCTACAAAGAGAGGCTTTATTTGAGAACTAATCCTTTTTTTCTTGAAATGGTAGTTATCCCATTTGGGGGAAAAAACATGTACCCGTGAATTACCACATAGGTGGCAGTACACTATAAACACCGAAAGTGTGATAAGAGACTTGGGGACACAGGTGGACAGTGGTCTCACCTTCGATAACCATATCGCTACAACAGTCAGGAAATCCTTCTATGTGGCACACCTCATCACTAAGGGCTTTTCATCCAGAAAAAAGGAGGTCGTTGTCCCACTGTACTCATCCCTCATTAGACCCATTATAGAATACAGTGCCCCGTTTGGTATGTACCTCTCAAGACATCTGCAACAACTGGAAAGGCCGCAGAAATACCTCACTAAAAGAATCACAGGCCTAAAGCAGATGCCCTATGCTGACCATCTAAAAAAAACACTCCACCTGTACTCTCTCACATATCGTCTACTCAGAGGTGATCTCTGCTTAACATACAAGGCCATGTCAAACCCAGAGCTGTTGGACATGCTACACTTAAAGAAATCCCAATCCCTCAGAGACGCACGCTCCAGGAATCTAAACCTTGTCATCACAATTAATAAAGCATGCCGGAGAGAGAGGTTCCAGACCCAGAGACTCCCCAGACTCTGGAATAGACTGCCCATACATGTCAAGCAGAGTGCCTCTTTGGCCATCTTCAAAAGGAACCTTGATGATTGGATGGGAGATGGGAAATTCACCCCGGGGATCATGCCAGTCACCCTGCTTGACAGGGTTCCAGGGAAGTAAATACTGTGGGAAGAAATAGCTAGGGAATTGTTATGGCTAGGCTTGTATAGGCCCTAGGGCCGATAGCCTAGTATCAACCTATGTATCCAAGTTTACTTTAAGCCAAATTTATGCATCAACCTGGATGTCTACAGACAGCTCTCTAGTACCGTCTTGTCAGAAAAAAAATCGTTCAGATCTTTGGATCAGTTGATAATTTCTTATGAAGATGAGAAAGACAACTCATGTCTAAACAGACTGTTTTCAAATGGTTGTCTCCGGCTATTACTTTTTGTTGTTACCATAACAAAACAATTATAGGCAGGGACAAAGCTCATTCTACTGGGGCCTTAGCTTCATCTTTGGCTTTTTGGAAAGGGGATTGGAGTCCAGAAATATTCTAGACGCAGCAACATGGGCCTCTGTACATATTTTTACAAAGCACTACAAGCTTGATTCCTTTAAGTCTAGATCAGGCTTTGCTGGGGCCGATCTCCAGGGGCTTCTTGACACTACCCCCTCCCAACTGCTAAGTTAGCTAAGGCTACTGCAGCAATGACCAATATGATGAACAGAGTACAGCTGTATAAGTAAACTTACCATAACAGTAGATGTTTGAATGGTTAATGCTTTAGTAGCCGCTTTCTCCCTTTGTTTTTTGAATATGTTGTTTTTCCAGGGTGTTTGCGTCTGTGTGTGTGTCTGTCTGTTTATATGTATATGTTTTCGTCATGTCAGGGCTCAGCCTCCCTCTTAGTTGGCATGAAAGTTCTGAAGGGCTTGGCACTCAAGCCTGCTTTTTAGGCAGCTCAATTCAAACTTTCTAAACGTTTGAGTGCATAGAAGGTACCCTGAAGATTTGGAAGCTGGCCATCTGTTATATCTTGATAGGATATAACCCATATGGATATAACCCATATAGCTAAGTTTACTGCAACAGTGATCATTCTGACATCTACTGTTATGGTAAGTTTACTTACACAACTGTACTTTTTGTTTCATGTGTTTAGTGAAGTTGTAAAGCTAAGAATCCATTCTCTGAGTCTTGAGGGTACCTTAATGAACAATTAATCACTCCCACATCTGAAATTGTATAAACTTTTATTTAGACTCTGGTGTATAATGTGAATTTCCATTTAATTTCCTTGTGCTGCTGGTTGATTTGAGTCAGCAGAATGAAGTACTTTAATCTTTTTCTTGGGAATTTTGAGTAATTTCTCTAAATTTTGGTTCGCTTGGACTTTGCATCCTACCAGTTTGTATGTCACTTAAGTGTTTGCCACTATTTTCGTAACTTTTGCATCATGGCATGTGGTGTCTCCTGCCATTCCAGTTATTGGTGTCCCATTTTGCATTAAAGGACTTAAAGTAGCATTTTTGCTTGCTGACATCACTGTAACTCTCAGTGCACTTTACTCCTTGGTGAAGTCAGCTTAGAGATAGCATGAGGATGCACCCATAGATTTTAATGAATGTACCATTGGACATGCACAGAGGTGTGTCCATTAAAGTATGTGGACATGTGTCATGTCATGTCATGCTATCCATATGATGATTATGTCAAGAGGTACAATAATTTTTTTTGGACTTGGCTTGGTAAACGTTTACAAAGCTTTTTATTAAACAACCGCTGTAAGGAATGATGATACCTTAAGTTTCATAATGCTTTTCACTCCTACTTGCCATGATACACGTGTGAATGTTGGCAAAACAATTTAATGATTGACTTAACAAGGAATGGACTTTGAAGTTGAGTCACAAAAGTGGGAGATGGAGACTATCTGAAAACATTGCCAGTGCTCAAATTATCAACATAAGAGGGGACAGGATTTAAAAAGGACAAGTACTGACAAGATCAAAGTGGTGATGGTGTCCTTAAAGTGGTTTGGAAAGTTGAAGAAATCCTAATTAACGTGGGGTAAAATGTTCTGCGAGATGTTAAGGGTTAAAGAAATTCCAAAGACTTGGCATGAGGCTGTAATGGTGATCTTACTCAAGGTGGGGAGGAGTAGCACTGATCTTGGCTGATATAGACAGATTTCAGTTCTAAAACATGATTATAAAATGTTTATGGCTGTCTTAATGGATTGGCTAGGCTTCTGTCCTACTTGACTGACATACACGAATGTGGTATTGTAAAACAACGGTAGACATCTGATAATGTAATTTTAAAACTTTAGTGATACAGAAGAATGAATGCTGAAATAGTCATATGTTAATAGAACTTGACGCTGAAACATTTGACACGGTTAGGCAGTTTTTGGAAACTTTTGCAGGAGTTTATTTCCCCTGGAGTGGGTAGATTGATGCATACCATATGCATAGTGGCAGTGGCTAAACCAAGGTATTGTGGGGGAGGGGGGGTGAAATGCCTCTTATCTCACCAGAGGGACCAGACAAGGCTGCCCTCACTCTCTCTTCTCCTTTTTGCTCTATATTTGGAACCAAATTCTAATGTATAGGGTTGTCAGTGGAGTCATGCTTATGAAAAATTAGCCGTATTTGCTGATGATGTAATAGTTTACTTTACTCAACCTGAATGAGATATTGATTAGCTATTTGCGATACTAGATAATTTCTAAGTTATGAAATAATGGCAAAAACTAAGGTTATAGCTATGAATTAATGTAATATATAAGGGTTGGGTTGAAGCAAGATGTGGAAGAAGGGCTCATGGTACATGCTAGGAGACGGTACAAAATTAGAGAAGGATTTGGTTGGATTTAGATAGCAAGATACAGGCCATCTAGATGTTTTTGCTGCTTCTGGTATTGTACATGGGACAGACACTTTTTTTTCAACTTGAAATCTGAACAAAATTAGAAAGTGAGTTTAAAGAATTTATATGGAAGGGTAAAAAGGGGAGATTGACATGGGAAAGATTGTTGCCATATGAACAAGGAGGATTAGGGATTCCTAACCTTATGTCTTTCGGCTTATCCCGGTTAGGGGTCACCACAGCAGGACTCTGGTCTGCTAATGTTTGGTAGTGGATTTTTGTGTGTCGTTACCAGCCCTGACACACAACCTTCAATGAAGGCACGCCCATTCACACATGCCACAGAAGACGCTCTAGCTGAGAATCTAACAGGGCAACATCTTGCTGTGAGGCGACAGCGCTACCGCAGCACCACTAATGCGGGTATTAGGGATTCCTAACCTAATGGTGTATTTTTAAACCTGTGCAGCTAGGCCTGTTGTACCTGTTGCAGTCTAGCAGCTGTGTACCAAAATGGAAAAGTATGTCACTAGACCAGGAGGAAACTTTGGAAACCGGAGAAACAATAAAAGCTTGTCTTGAAAGGCAGTAGAAAAAGACTGTAAGGAAAGTAACTTCATAAACATATTGAGGTGAATATGACAAGCATCTTGAAGAAAGATAAATTAAGTAAGTGGAAAAAAAAAAACAATTCTTCTCATTGATCACCAGTTGTACAAGACCAAGCATGGCCAAAGTGATTCAGCAGCCAAAGTCTGAAAAGCAAGACATTGCAATTCTAGGTTTTGGGAACAACACCTAGAACTAAGCAAGGAAATGGCATGGGAAGAAGCAAAGTAATTCTTTGGGCCAAGACAAAAAAGCTTCTGCTTTATAAAGGATTACTAAGAGAGGCAATGCAAAACCCAGGCCTTAAATCAGATGCTAGAGCAGGCTAATGCTAGTGGATTATCTACTAGATGCAAAATCCTGAGTAAGCAGGAATGCATTAATGGGTTAATACAGATCCAGTTGCTGGGGAAAGCCTCATAGAAATCAGAATGGGAAAGGAATACACGACTAGGTAGTGGAAAGTGCTGTATACATTCCTTAGACAAGTACCAAAATCTAGGAAATTGTGTTTTTGGTTGGAAATGGCTGCACAAATACTTTTACAGTCCTGTGAGTTGAGAATGTTGAACAATGACTAATGATGAATGTTGGATATGTGATACAGACAAGAGAGACATTGGGAACATATTTTTGGGGATTCTGTAGAGTTGAGATGTTACCAAAGGGAGTTTAGTCTTGCGAGGGCAGAAGCTGAACTAACCAAGGAAACAATGATGTTAAGTTGAGGAAAGGGGAAATTACTCACACCTGTGAAAGAACCAATCTTTCTACAGCTTATAGTACCTAAGAATGGTATTACATGAAAATGGAAGTTAAAGAACAAGACCTAACTATAAGCAGTAAAGGAAAGAATGCAATTGTTAAAACATCTAGAATTAAAGATCCTAGATGCATTAAACCTAGTCGAAGTATTCAAAACAAATGTTCTAAATAGACATATAATAAATATGAGAATTTAAATTGGGTAACAACTGAAGATGGTTTCTAAAATCTGAATCAGACTACCAGAGCTAAAAGTTCTCTCTTAAAGTCTATGCTTAACACACACAAATGACTCACTCTCATGTAAATGCAGCTGGGGGGGGGGGTTGTTATGAGGTAATAGTTGAGGAAAATTACATAGAATGTGTAATACACATTAGCTATTGCACATTATATTACAGCTGATTAGTTTCTTGACGTTTAGTTTTAAAATACATAATTCATAAGGTGGTGTAATTACAATACCAGAGTTCATGATTACTGAGGTACTTTTAAAAAACATGAGAAAAGCTTGCAACTCTCTTTCGACAAGAGTCTGTATCTTTGCAGTTGTAGTAGTGACTTCTTGAAAGATGAGGAAAGTTGGACACACAAAGAAGGTTATCTATATCTGCAATAATAGGGGAAAAATGTATTAAAGAGCAAAGCTATCCTCACACAAGAATGAAATGTCTGAAATTGTGAAAGAATAGTTTTATGACCTGTAAAGTTCTCGTGTATATTAAAATTATTTAACTATATTGTGTTTATTTGCCTTTTTTCATGTAAAAAGTACAGATTTTCTTACAAAGATTAACACTTGCAAGTATCCAATTCACATGTAAACAGTGGTGATAATTCTTGTAATAAGGACAATAGTAAAAGAAAGTAAACTGTGTGTACTACTTCCTTGCCTGCACAAAACTTCCTCCCATTATGGTAGTACAATATGCTATTTTCTCTTCTTTGGGATTTGAACCAGGGTAATAGGCTTCATTTGAACAGCTGACGGTTGGTGGTGCTGCGGTAGTGTTGTCGCCTCACAGTAAGACGTCATGTTCGATTCTCAGCTAGAGCGTCTTCTGTGTGGAGACGCACGTGAATGGGCGTACCTTTGTTGAAGATTTTGCGTCGGGGCCGGCAACTCGGCACGTAAAAATCTATTGCTAATCATTAGCTGACTGGAGTTCTGCTGTGGCGACCCCTAACCGGGAAAAGCTGAAAGACACAACAGCAACTTGAACAGCTGAGAGGGTGGGGCTCTAGTTAAGCTAGCTATGCTTCTACCCAAAGATTTTTATTCAAGAATGTTCCTGATACCAAAGAAAGTAGCCTCTTGGAGACCAATCTGTAAAAGTCCCAAGTTTTAAAAATGACCTGTTACCACTGACTTTTCCTTCAGTTTCTTAGTAACCCTAGATGTAACAGGTAGTCATTACATTCCTAAAGCCTCACATTTTAAAATTTTCTTAACATTTTCAGTGTCTGCTTTTCTTAATAGCACTTTCTTCACCCAGGAGTTGTTGCTGCAAACTTTGTGTAAGTTGCACTACATTTTTTTTCAAAAGAACATATACATCTCAAGTGTACCTCCTTAAAAGTAATGTTTCTTATTTTGAGTCTGAAACATTCCTCTCTCTTTCATATTGAAAGGATCTGTTTGTTACCCATTCAGTTTTATTTTTTTTTAACTTATGTGCATGGTAAATAGCACTGAGTCATACTTCAGCAAAAAATATATATAAATATAAAGTAACACATTTTAATCATCCTGTAAGCTTTCATAGTTGGTGCTGTTACGTTGCTGGTCAGTGGTCCACATTTTGCCCATTTGCTCCTCATATTTTCGTGGCACAGTGGTGCAGTGGCTAGGTTTGTTGCCTCACAGCAAGAAAATGTTCTTCATGTTTCACTGTTGCAGTCATTACACTTGGGTTATACTGCTGGCAGGCTACCCTCAGTCTGCCTGAATTCCAAAGTCTAGGTCCGGCGTTGGTTGCTGTTGCCCCTTCCTTGACGTCAGTGCGCCAGGGGTATAAAAGATGCAGCTGATGCCATTTTCTTCAGTCTTTCTTGCCGCGTGGTGCCCGAAGCAAAAGCAGTTTGCAAGTGCCGGTCGGCCGACTCCTGAGATTTTCGTGTTCGAATTTCAGATCCGAAGTCTTCATTAAAAGTTAAGTACCCCGTTGGGGAAAACTTTTTTCTTGCTCCAGACCGATGTCAGAAAAAGTTAATAATTACATTTCTTGTGGGAAGCAAATGCCTCCTATGGACTTTCATTCTTACTTTATTCCTTGCCTAGGCCCTGACCACGACGTTGCTAGTTGTCGGTTTTGTGCTAGATTTAACCAACGCAGTATTAAGCGTTGGTACGATTTTGCATTTCACTATTTTGGCAGAAGATGTAATTACATGATGCCGTCGGATAGCCATCAGACTACCGGAATTCACAAGAAACGCAAAGAAAAGGACAGGCATCTGAGGTCTAAAACCGATGACGAGGCTTCCTCTAAGCCAGTCGCTGATTTGCCGGTTCTCAGTGAGGCGCTTTCACAGCCCCTGACGTACGCTACTTTGGACCCGCAGGCCGCTACAGACTCCCACGTGGAGTCGCCTAGGCCGCTGGAAGCTCAAGGTATTGGACCTTCGGAGACTATTCCCTCCAATGGGTCCGGAGCCGCTGAGCAGGCATCGGCTTCTGAGGGTGTTTTCAGACATACTCAATTATACATTCAAATGACTCCAGCTACAAAGGCAAAGACTAAAGCACCTTTAATGACAAAGAAACCAGTATAGCAGCCTCTTGGTTAGGCCTCCATGCCCAAAAAACAGATGCTCAAAATTGCCGAAGACTTAATTACTTTGATCAGGGGTTCCCATCCCCCTCCTGATAAGAGGCCTAGGCAAGAGACAGAATATGAATCTTCAGATCAGGTTTCCATTTCATCTGATTCCTCTTCTGATCAGGAATACTCTCTTCCTCCCTATGAGGATTCTGATGCTGAAGAATCTGTCCCTTCAGCCTCTCCTCCTGAGGATTACTCTTTGGGGAAACCTTGCATACCATGAGGGAACATTTCAACTGGGAGAGCCAAGATTATTCAGAATCTAAGAGAAGGCTCTGAGACTTCCTTTTACTCCCACAACACAGGCCCCTAGCTATTCCACCTGTGTTAGACATTGTAGATGATGTATTTTCAGAGTCCAGTCTGACCCCTGACTCCTTACTTCCAGCTCCTGTTAAGCCGGACAGGTACTACAGGGTACCTGACTCTCATAAATTCCTTTTCAAAAACCCTACTGCTGACCCAGAAACTATCTCTCAGGATCCCAAAGGGGTCAAGGCATCCACTGCAAAAAACCCTACCCCTTCTGACAGGTATTCCAGAGCATTGGACAGATGGGGAAAGAAGATTTACACCTCTGCTACCTTGGCTATAAGGGCTTTAAATTGTCAGTTTCATATGCTCAAATATCAGCAATATATTATGTCACTGCTTAAACAGAAAATGTTGATAGATTCTGAATGTTCAGAAAACAAAGAAATGCAGGATTTATTGCATGCAGCTGAGCAAGTTGGAAAGCATACTTTGCAGTGTGGTTTTGATTCTTTGGAGGCCTCCTGCAGGGCCGCTGTTAAGGGTTCTGTCATCAGGAGGCATGCTTGGTTAAAGGAACAAAATCTGCCTGACCATGTCAAAGCAAAATTATTACATGCTCTATTACAGCTTGATACCTTGTTTGTTGTTAAAGCAGAGGAGGTTTTAAAGAAAATGGAGGACAAAGCTAAATCTATGCATACGGTTAAGGATTTCTTAAAGGTACAGCCTCCAAGATTTAGCAGATACTGAACCAGCTTTCCAGTGTCAGACAGACCACAAAGGGACAGATACAGACGCCCAAGAGGCAGATCCCAGCCTCAAGGTTCATACAGATCTAAACAATGGGGTGCTTCTACCTCCAAAAGTGGAGAAGACAAATCACAGCCATACAGGAAACAGTCCCAATGACTTCCCCCTGCCTGCACCAAGCACTTAACTTCTGGCAGTGCCTTTAGGGGGAAAACTAGCACTTTTTTCACAAAATTGGCACATAATAACCCAGGACAAATGGGTCCTAGACATAGTGTCACAAGGCTACAAGTTTCACTTCCATACCCTGCCAAGGGCAAACGGTTGGCCAGACCTGCCAAAATATCAATGGACAGAGGCACAAAAACAAGTCTCATCCCTCATGGACATGAGGGCCATTCAGCAAGTACCAGAGCAAGAGCAGGGACAAGGATTTTATTCAAGACTGTTCTTGGTACCAAGAAAGGACAAGACCTGGAGACCAATACTGGACCTATCTATTCTAAACACATATCTGGATATACCAAAATTCAAAATGTTGACTCTACAGCAGCTTCTGCCCATGCTGGGAAAGAAGGCTTGGCTTGTGACTTTAGACCTAAAAGAGGCATACCTGCATGTCCCAATCAGCAGAAGATACCTCAGATTCAAAGCTGGTTCAATGCACTACCAATTCTCTGCACTGCCCTTTGGCTTATCTGCTGTGCCCAGGGTCTTCACAAAGTGCCTAGCACCAGTAATTGCATTCTGCAGATAAAGAGGAATACAAACCTATCCTTACTTGGACGACTGCCTCATCCAAGCAGAGAACAAGGACATTCAACTACAGCATCTGGCGTTTGTAAAGCGATTTGTAACGGGCGTAGGGTACACAGTCAACGAAAAGAAATAAAAACTAGTACTCTCTCAAGAGATAATATTCCTGGGTGCAAGCTTAAATACAACTGCCCAGATGGCTTATCTCATGTCAGACAAACAAAGGCAACTGACTACAGATTTCAAAACTGTTGGCAACAAAGGCCCAGTTATCTGCAAGAAAAATTCTGCAGGCTTTGGGCTTCATGGCATCCTGCATTCTACTAATTCCATATGCGAGACTGCATATGAGGAAACTTCAATGGTACCTAAAAAGTGTTTGGGCTCAACATTGCCACAGCCTGGAAACAGTAATTACCCTCATTCCCTGCCTGCAATAGGAGTTTAGATGGTGGGCGAAGGTTTGTCACCAGAACAAGGGACAGCCATTCACTTTACCCCCAGCCAGGCAGACATTAACAATGGATGCATCAGATTATGCCTGGGGGGAACCCACATGGCAGGAAGATGTATTCAAGGCACATGGTCCGCAAACCAAATGCATCTTACATATCAATCAAAAGGAGATGCTAGCTGTTCAGAATGCCCTGACAGCCTTCAAGGACCTACTTCATCCGGGACAACTACTGATAGACAGAACACCATGGTCGTGTGGTATATAAACCAAGCAGGGAGGCACTCATTCTTACCCCCTTTGCAGACTAGCCATGACTTTGTGGGACACTGCATTGACTTGCCAAGTACATCTGGAGGCAAAATTCCTGCCAGGAAAGATATATACTCTGGCAGACTAACTAAGCAGAAACCTCATGGATCCCTACGAGTGGAAATTGGATCCACAAGTCTTCAGCATGATAACAAGGAAATGGGGATGCCCGGATATAGATCTATTTGCCTCTCCTCACAACTACCAACTAAAAAGATTCTGCACAAGGACTTATCACCGACAAGCATGGAAAGTGGACGCCCTATTTTTCAGCTGGAAAAGCTTAGCAGTATATGTCTTTCCTCCACTGCCTCTCCTCCCCAAGGTACTCCTAAAGGTCAGGCAAAAGAAGCCAAAGATGATACTGATTGCCCCAGACTGGCCCCACCAGTCCTGGTATCCAATCCTAAGGAACTTGTCTCAATACCCAGCTTGGATCTTGCTTCAAATACCTCATCTACTGTCCCAACAAAACAATCAGATCCTGCACAGCCAACTCAAGACCTGGAACCAGGCACAAGGCATTGACACAGCTGTACCAAATATTCCTCAGATTTTGCAATACTTAACTGAGATGCTGGACAAAGGCCTATCCTTTTTATCAATTAAAATTTATGCCTCTGCCATTTCGGCTCATTACAATACAGAGCCACCAATCTTCTCACATCCTTTAAGACAGTACCTCAGAGGAGCCAAAAACTTAAGGCCTCCAAGGAGATCACCAGTACCTGCATGGGACCTCAATTATGTCTTGGAAAAACTCACCCTGCCTCCTTTTGAGCCAGCCGCTACAGCTGATGTAAAGTTTTTATCTTGGAAAACAGCTCTGCTCCTAGCGATAACCTCTGCAAGATGAGTCTCAGAGCTACAGGCACTTATGGCTGTGGAACCTTTTATCACTTTTTATCCAGACAGGGCTTCAACGAGGACAAACCTGACATTTATGCCTAAGGTAGTGTCCAGTGTGGCCCTTAACCAAACTATTCATCTACCTACTTTTTATCCAAACCCACAGAATAAGGGCGAGAGAATTCTGCATTCTTTGGACATACACAGACAGCTACACTTCTACTTGAACAGCACCAAAGCTTTCAGAAAGACAGAGCAACTACTGGTGGCATATGCTGCAGGAGCACAAGGAAAGGCTATCTGAAAGCAGACTATTTCAAAGTGGATAGGCCACTGCATTCGTTTCTGCTATTCACAACATGGCAAGCCAGTGCCTAAGGGCATTAGGCCACATTCAACTAGAGCAGCAGCCTTCCTCAGAGGAGTACCAACCAAAGACATTTTAGAGGCTGCTACCTGGAGTTCAGTGCACACCTTTACAAAGCACCATCATTTACCACTCTACTCTAACTCCAGGGCAGGCTTTGCCACTGCAGGTATTTATTGTGCTTCACTGTTGCAGTCCTTACACTTGGGTTATCCTGCTGGCAGGCGACCCGTAGTCGGCCCGAGTTCCAAAGTCTTGGTCTGGCGTCGGTTGCTGTCGCCTCTTCTCTGACGTCAGTGCGCTAGGGGTATAAAAGTTGCAACTGATGCCATTTTCTTCAGTCTTTCTTGCGGCGCGGTGCCCGAAGCATAAGCAGTTCGGAAGTGCCGGTCGGCCGACTCCTGAGATTTTCAAAATTGAATTTCAGAACCAAAGTCTTCAATAAAGCTAAGTACCCCGTTGGGGAAACTTTCTTGCTCCAGACCGATGTCAGTAAAAGATAATAATTGTATTTCTTGTGGGAAGCAAATACCTCATAAGGATTTTCACTCTTACTGCATTCCTTGCCTAGGCCCTGACCACGACGTTACTAGTTGTCGATTTTGTGCTAGATTCAATAAACGCACTATTAAACGTCTGTTTGATTTTGCTTTACATTATTTTGGATGAAGATTTAATTATATAATGCCGTCGGAACAACCGATGACTGGAATATATAAAAAACGCAAAGACAAAAAGACAGGCATCCGAGGTACAAAACCGACGACAAAGCCTCTTCTAGGCCAGTCGCCAGTTCTCAGTGAGGTGCTTTCACAACCCCTGACACCCGCTACCTCAGAGCTACAGGGAGACACTGATGCCTGTGGAAACTCAAGGTATTGGGCCTACGGAAAATATACCCTCAGATGGGTCCGGAGCCGCTGAGCAGGCACCGGCTTCTGAGGGTGTTTTCAGACCTTCACAGCTTACAATTAAATCTACTACAGCAGCAAGGGCAAAGTCAAAAACTCCATTAAAGACAAGGAAACAAGTGCAGCAGTCTCCAGAACAGTCATCCATGCCAAAGAAACAGATGCTTAAAATGGCCGAAGACCTTATTACTTTAATCAGGGGCTCTCATCCCCCTCCTGACAAAAGGCCTAAGCTGGACACTGATTATGATTCCGCTGATCAGGTTTCCATTTCTTCTCATTCTTCTTCTGACCAGGGCTATTCTACAGCCTCACCGCCTGAGGATTACTCTTTTGGGGAAACCCTGCACACCACGAGGGAGCATTTCCATTGGGAGAGCCAGGATTACTCAGAATCCAAGAAAAGGCTCAGAGATTTCCTTCTATTGCCTCAGCACAGGCCCTTGGCTATCCTCCCTGTGCTTGATATTGTTGATGTTTTTTCTGAATCCAGTCTGTCTCCAGATTCTTTACCCCCTGCACCAGTAAAGCCAGACTGGTACTACAGGGTCCCAGACTCTCATAAATTTCTTTACAAAAACCCTGCTGCAAACCCAGAAACCATTTCTCAAGGTCCAAAAGGGGTTAAAGCTTCCACTGCCAAAATCCCTGTCCCCTCTGATAGGGATTCCAGAGCTCTGGACAGATGGGGGAAAAAGTTTACACTTCTGCTACTTTAGCTGTAAGAGCTTTAAATTGTCAGTTTTACATGCTTAAATATCAGCAGTATCTCATGTCATTGTTAAAGCAAAAAATGTTTTCAAATGTAGAAGGTCCTGACAGTAAAGAAATGTAGGATTTATTGCATGCAGTTGAAGAAGTGGGAAAGCATACTCTGCAATGTGGTTTTGATTCATTAGAGGCTTCTTGTAGAGCCGCAGTTACAGGCTCAGTTATTCGGGGACATTTGGTTGAAAGAACAAAGTTTACCTGACCATGTTAAAATGAAATTATTGGATGCTGCACTACAGCATGATACTTTGCTTTATCCTCCATGTTCTTTAACACCTCTTCTGCCTTAAAACCAAACAAAGTCAATGCAAACTGTGAAAGATTTCTTACAGGTTCAGCCACCTAGATTTAGCAGAAACTGGCCTTCAAAAAATTGGTCCTTTCCAGTGTCAGACACAACACAGAGAGGCAGATAAGACACCCAAGAGGCAGATCTCAGCCCCAATGCTCCTACAGACCTAAACAATGGGGTGCTTCAGCCCCCAATGGAGGAGAAGACAAATCACAACCTTATAGGAAACGGTCATAATGACTTCCCTCTGCAAATGCCAAGCTCTCACCAGTTGACAGCACCCCTAGGGGGAAAGCTAGCACTTTTCTCAAAAAATTGGCACATGATCACCCAAGACCAATGGGTGTTGAATATAGTTTCTCAAGGGTACAGGTTCCACTTCCACATGCTTCCAAAACCAAAAAGTATGCCAAACCTACCACAAAACCAAAGGGCAGAGGCACAAAATCAGATTGCTGCTCTTATGGATATGGGAGCTATTCAAAAAGTTCCACAAGAACAACAAGGGCCAAGGATTTTACTCACGACTTTTCCTAGTATCCAGAAACTACAAAGCATGGAGACCAATACTGGACCTGTCAATCCTAAATACTGTCCTGGATGTTCCAAAATTCAAAATGTTAACACTACAACAACTCTTGCCCATGCTGGGCAAAGAGGCTTGGCTAGTTACTTTGGATCTAAAGGCGGCATACCTGCACGTCCTAATCAGACAATTGTGCAGAAGATACCTCAGATTTATAGCAGGCTGAATGCATTATCAATTATCTGCACTGCCCTTTGGCTTATCTACTGCGCCCAGGGTCTTCACAAAATGCCTGGCACCAGTATTTGCATTTTGCAGACGAAAAGGAATTCAAATATATCCCTACTTGGACGACTGCCTTATTCAAGCAGAGAGCAAGGACATTCTTCTAAAGCACCTGGCGTTTGTAAAAAGGTTACTAATTTGCCTAGGGTACACAGTAAACGAAAAGAAATCAAAACTAGTGCCCTCTCGAGAGATAATATTCCTGGGTGCAAGCTTAAATACAACTACCCAGATGGCTTATCTCACGCCAGACAAACAAAGGCAACTGACTCATTACTTTCAAATGATGGCAAAGACCCAGCTCCCTGCAAGAAAAATTCTGCAGGCCCTGGGTTTCATGGCATCTTGCATTCTACTAATTCCATATGCCAAACTGCATATGAGGAAACTACAATGGTATCTAAAAAGTGTTTGGACTCCGCATTGTCACAGCCTAGAGACTATCATAACCTTGATTCCCTGCCTACAACAGGAGTTTTGATGGTGGTCCCAGGCCTGTCACCACAAGGGACAGCCTTTCAGCTTACCTACAGCCAGGCAGACAATAACAACGGATGCATCGGATTATGCCTGGGAAGCACATATGGCAGGAAAATGTATTCAGGGCACGTGGCCCAAGGAACAGATGCATCTTCACATCAATCAAAAAGAGATGCTAGCTGTACAGAATTCCCTGACAGCCTTCAAGGACCTAATACAGCTTGGACAATTATTAATAAAGACAGACAATACCACAGTTATGTGGTACATAAGCAAGGGGGCACACATTCCTACCCCCTATGCAGACAAGCCATGACTTTGTGGAACACAGCACTGACCTACCAGGTACATCTGCAAGCACAATTCCTGCTAGGAACAAAAAATACACTGGCAGATGAACTAAGCAGAAATGTCATGGATCCTCATGAATGGAAGCTAAATCCACAAGTGTTCTGCATGAAGACAAGGGAAAGGGGATGCCCAGACATAGATCTTTTTGCCTCCCCTCACAATTGCCAATTACAGAAATTTTGCACAAGGACTTATCACTCTCAAGCATGGAAAGTGGATGCTCTATCTTTCAACTGGAAAAACCTGACTGTCTATGCCTTCCCTCCGATGCCTCTTTTCACCAAGGTGCTTCTAAAAGTCAGACGAGAGGCCAAAAAATGATCCTGATTGCACCAGACTGGCCACGCCAGCATTGGTAGCCAATCCTAAAGATTTTGTCCCAGGGCCCACCTTGGCCTCTTCCTCAAATCCCTCATCTTCTGACTCGGCAAAACAATCAGATTCTGCACAGTCAACTCAGAACCTTAAACTTGGCAGCATGGCAGATAATGTAGCCATTCAGACTGCACCTCTCTCTAAAGCTGTTATGAATGTAATTTTGGATTCCAGGAGACCCAGCACTAGGAAATCTTATGCGGAAAAATGGAAGAGATTCTGTGCTTGGAATCCGGCACAAGGGCTCGACCCACTGGTCCCTAATATACCTCAGATTTTACAATACCTGACTGAGATGTTGGACAAAGGCCTATCTTTTTCTTCTATTAAAATCCATGCCTCTGCCATTTCAGCTCATTACAATACGGATCCTCCTATTTTTTCACATCCTCTACTCCGACAGTACCTCAGAGGGGCAAAGAATATAAGACCCCCTAGGAGAGCACCAGTACCTACTTGGGACCTCAATTTTGTTTTAGAAAAACTAACACTGCCTCCATTTGAACCAGCCAGCACAGCTGATCTAAAATTCTTGTCATCAGAAACTGCTCTACCCCTAGCAATTACTTCAGCAAGACGAGTTTCAAAATAACAGGCATTGATGGCTGTGGAACCTTTCCTCATTTTTTTCACCAGGACAGGGTTTCTCTAAGGACGAACCCAACATTCATGCCAAAAGTGATCTCCAATGTGGCCTTAAACCAAACTATTCATTTGCCTACTTTCTACCCAAATCCCCAGAATAAAGGGGAAAGACTTCTGCACTCTTTGGATATACACAGGCAGATAAGATTTTACTTGGACAAAAAAGCTTTCAGAAAAACTGAGCAACTGTTTGTACCATATGCTGCAGGATCACAAGGAAAACCTATTACAAGCAGACAATCTCCAAATGGATAGGACACTGCATCCACTTCTGTTATGCACAACATGGCAAATCTGTGCCTAAGGGCATTAGGCCTATTTCTACCAGAGCAACAGCCACTTCAGCAGCTTTGCTCAGAGGGATACCAACCAAAGACATATTAGAAGCTGCAACCTGGCGCTCGGTGCACATTTTTACTAACCACTACCACCTACCTTTCTACTCCAAATCCAGAGCAGGCTTTTCCACTGCAGTTCTGCAGGGCTTGTTAGCCTCACCAAATCCAATCTAGACCCCAGCCACCCTTCCTCAGCTTTGGGATTCTACCCAAGTGTAATGACTGCAACAGTGAAACACTATGAACATAGTACAGTTGTGTACACTTACCATAAATTTAGATGTTCGAGTGTATTCACTGTTGCAGTCCAGGTTACCCACCCACCATCCCCCATATCTTTGCTGGAATTTATCTGCACTTCTCTAATCTATACAACCTATGTGGTGTATTTGCTTGTAGTTGAAGGTATAATATATTTTGGTGCATGCATGTTTTATTGGCATATTTTTAGCCTACCCTTTTGGGGGCACCTGACATCTAGGGCAAGAAAAACTGAAGAAAATGGCATCTGCTGCATCTTTTATACCCCTGGTGCACTGACGTCAGGGAAGAGGAGACAGCAACAGACGCCAGACCTAGACTTTGGGATTCAGGCTGACCGAGGGTAGCCTGCCAGCAGGATAACCCAAGTATAGTGACTGCAACAGTGAATACACTCGAACATCTACATTTATGGTAAGTGTACACAACTGTACTTTCTCTGGTTCGATTCTCAGCTGGGGAGCCTTTTGTGTGGAGTCTGCATGTCCTCCATGCCTTTGCATGGGTTTCCTCCGGGTGCTCCGATTTTCTCCCACATTCCAAAGACCTGCATCTGGAGTGTTTCTCCCCAGGCCTCCACTGAAAATGGGCTCTGCCCTAGTCAGATTTTCCTGGTAAACTAATATTAAATAAAATAAATAATTGTTTTGCATCATAAGAGGTAGTGTTCCACATTTTGCCTATTTGTTGCACATTGTGAGAGTGTTCCAAATTTTGGAAATGGAAGGCTGAGAACTAAGCAAGGACTCTTTTTGAGAATCAACCCTGTCTTTATGCCTAAGGTTGTCACTGAAGTCTTGTTGACTAAGTATGATGAGCTACCAGTTTTCCTGTGTGGGGAAAAAAAACAAAAAAAAAAAGCTGACAAAGTTCAGCCTGCCAGTTTGATCAACAAACTGCAAACTGGGGTCATCGGTTAGGAATTTTCAGTGCTACAACAAAAACAAACAGATAACATCCTATGTACAGTATGTACAAAATAGTGCCCAGTTTCTAATTTAATATTGTGTCACAGTTAATGTACTGTTTCGGTATGGGTGCATAGGACAGAGGTGAGACAAAGCTCATGAAGGTGAGTGCTTTTGATGTTCTTCGTGTTTCACTGTTGCAGTCATTACATTTGGGTAATCCTGCTGGCAGGTTGCCCTCAGTCGGCCTGAATTCCAAAGTCCTGGGTCCTGCGTCCGCTGCTGTCACCCCTTCCCTGACGTCAGGTCGTCAGAGGTATAAAAGATGCGGCCGACGCCATTTTCTTCAGTCTTTCTTGCCGCACGGTGCCCGAAGCAGAAGCAGTTCGCAAGTGCCAGTTGGCCGACTCCTGAGATTTTCGTGTTAGAGTTTCAGATCCGAAGTCTTCAATAAAGCTAAGTACCCCGTTGGGGAAACTTTTTTCTTGCTCCAGACCGATGTCAGAAAAAGTTAATTGTATTTCTTGTGGAAAGCTAATACCTCATAAGGACTTTCATTCTTACTGTATTCCTTGCCTAGGCCCTGATCACAATGTTGCTGGTTGTCAGTTTTGTGCTAGATTTAACCAACGCACTATTAAGCGTCTGTATGATTTTGCTTTAAACTATTTTGGACGCTGGTTTAATTATCTAGGAATGTCGTCGGATAGCCATGCGACTACCGGAATTCACAAAAAACGCAAAGAAAAGGAGAGAGATAGACAACCGAGGCCCAAAACCGACGACGAAACTTCTCCTAAGCCAGTCGTCGGTTCTCAGTGAGGCGCTTTCGCAGCCCCTGGCGCCCGCTACTTTAGAGATGCAGGCCGCTACCGACTCCCACGTGGAGTTGGCCATGCCACTGGAAACTCAAGGTACTGGAGCCTCGGTTACTATTCCTTCAGATGGGTCTGGAGCCGCTGAGCAGGCACCGGCTTCTGAGGGTGTATTCAGACCTAGACATCTTTACATTAAACCAACCTCAGCTTCAAAGGCAAAGACTAAAGCACCTTCTAAAGCAAAGAAACAAACACAAGAGCCACGTGGACAGGCCTCTATGCCCAAAAAACAGATTTTCAAAATGGCCAAAGATTTAATTACCTTGATCAGGGGTTCCCATCTCCCTCTTGATAAGAGGCCTAGGCAAGAGGTTGACTATGAATCTTCAGATCAGGTTTCTATTTCTTCTGATCAGGAATATTCTCTTCCCCTATGAGGATTCTGATGCTGAAGAATCTATGCTTTCAGCTTCTCCTCCAGAGGACTATTCTTTTGGGGAAACCTTGCATACCATGAGGGAGCATTTCTACTGGGAGAGCCAAGATTTTTCAGAATCTAAAAAGAGGCTTGAGGATTTCCTTTTACTACCTCAACACAGGCCACTAGCCAGTCCACCTGTGTTAGATATTGCAGATGATGTGTTTTCGGAGTCTAGTCTTGCCCCTGACTCCTTACCTCCAGCTCCTGTTAAGCCTGACAGATATTACAGGGGTTCCTGACTCTCATAAATTCCTTTTTAAAAACCCTGCTGCAGATCCAGAAACTATTTCACAAGGTCCCAAAGGAGTTGAGGCTTCCGCTGCAAAAAAACCCTACCCACTCTAACAGAGATTCTAGGGCACTGGATAGATGGGGAAAAAAAGGTTTACACATCTGCTACCTTGGCTATAAGGGCCTTAAACTGTCAAGTTTCATATGCTCAAATGTCAGCAACATGTCATGGCATTACTTAAACAGAAAATGTTATTAAACTCTAAATGTGCAGAAAACAAGGAAATGCAGGATTTACTGCTTGCAGCTGAAAAAGTTGGAAAGCATACTTTGCAATCTGGTTTTGATTCTTTGGAGGCCTCCTGCAGGGCCGCAGTAACGGGGTTCTATAATTAGGAGGCATACTTGGTTAAGGGAAGAAAATCTGCCTGATCATGTCAGTTAAATTATTAGATGCACCTTTACAGCATGATACTTTTGTTTGGTGTTAAGGCAGAGGAGGTGTTAAAGAAAATGGAGGACAAAGCTAAATCTATGCAAACTGTCAAAGATTTTTTTTACAAGTACAGCCACCTAGGTTTAGTAGACACTGGCCTACAAAGAATTTCCTGTGTCAGACCTCAAAGGGGCAGATCCAGACGCCCTAGAGGCAGATCCCAGGCTCAAAGTTCCTACAGGTCAAAGTAATGGGGTGCTTCTACCTCCAAAGTTGAAGACAATTCACAACCATACAGGAAATGGTCCCAATGACTTCCCCTGCCTGCACCAAGCACTTATCTCCTGGCAGAACCGTTAGGGGGAAAATTAGCACTTTTTTCTCAAAATTGGCACATTATAACCCAGGACAAGTGGGTTCTAAATATCGTATCACAAGGGTACAAGTTCCACTTCCATACCCTGCCAAAGGTAAATGGCTGGCCAGATCTACCAAAAAATCAATGGGCAGAGGCACAAAAACAAGTCTCATCCCTCATGGACATGAGGGCCATTCAACAAGTAGCAGAGCAAGAGCAGGGACAAGGATTTTACTGAAGACTGTTCTTGGTACCCAGAAAGGACAAGACCTGGAGACCAATACTGGACCTATCTATTCTGAACACATTCCTGGATATGCCAAAATTCAAGATGATGACTTTGCAGCAGCTTCTGGCCATGCTGGGCAAGAATGCTTGGCTGGTGACTCCAGACCTAAAAGAGGCATACCTGCATTCCCAGTTGGACAATTATGCAGAAGGTACCTCAGATTAAAGGCTGGCTCAATGCATTACCAATTCTCTGCACTGCCCTTTGGCTTATCTACTGCACCCAGGGCCTTTACAAAGTGCCTGGCACCAGTAATTGCATTCTGCAGACAGAGGAATACAAATATATCCTTACTTGGACGACTGTCTAATTCAAGCAGAGAACAAGGACATTCTTCTACAGCATCTGGCATTTATGAAAAAACTTCTAACATGCCTAGGTACACAGTCAACGAAAATAAATCAAAACTACTACCCTCTCGAGATAATATTTCTAGGTGCAAGCTTATACAACTGCCCAGATGGCTCATCTCCCGCCATACAAACAAAGGCAACTGACTACCTATTTCAAAATGTTGGCAACAAAGGTCCAGTTATCTGCAAGAAAAATTCTGCAGGCTTTGGGCTTCATGGCATCCTGCATCCTACTAATTCCATATGCAAGACTGCATATGAGGAAACTTCAATGGTACCCAAAAATGTTTGGATTCAACATTGCCACAGCCTGGAAACAATGATTACTCTCATTCCCTGCCTACAACAGGAGTTTCGATGGTGGGCAAAGGCTTGTCACCATAACAAGGGACAGCCATTCACATTACCCCCAGCCAGGCAGACATTAACAACGGATGCATCAGATTATGCCTGGGGAGGCCCACATGGCAGGAAGATGCATTCAGGGCACATGGTCCTCAACCCAAATGTATCTACATATCAATCAAAAAGAGATGCTAGCTGTTCAGAATGCCCTGACAGCCTTCAAGGACCTGCTTCATCCAGGACAACTACTGATAGACAACACCACAGTCATGTGCTATATAAACAAGCAAGGGGGGCACACATTCTTACCCCATTTGCAGACTAGCCATGACTTTGTGGGACACAGCATTAACTTACCAAGTACATCTGCAGGCACAATTTCTGCCTGCAAGGAAAAATACTCTGGCAGACTAAGCAGAAACCTCATGGATTCCCACGAGTGGCAGCTGGATCCACAAGTCTTCAGCATGATAACAAGGAAATGGGGATGCCTGGACATAGATCTATTTGCTTCCCCTCACAACTACCAACTAAAAAGATTCTGCACAGGGACTTATCACAAGCAAGCATGGAAAGTGGACGCCCTATCAGTGTATGCCTTTCCCCCACTGCCTCTCCTCCCCAGTGTACTCCTAAAGGTCAGACAGGAGAAGCCAAAAAAGATACTGATTGCCTCCAGACTGGCCCCGCCAGTACTGGTTTCCAATCCTAAAGAACTTGTCTCAATGCCCAGCTTGGACCTTACCTCAAATACCTCATCTACTGTCCCAGCAAAACAATCAGATCCTGCACAGCCAACTCAGGGCGGATAATGTAGTCCTACAAAATGCACCTCTCAGTAAAGCTATGATGGATGTCATTTTGGAGGCCAGAAGGCCTAGTACTAGAAAATCTTATGCTGGAAAATGGAAGAGATACTGTGCTTGGAACCAGGCACAAGGGACTGATACAGCTGTACCAAATATTCCTCAGATTTTGCAATACTTAACTGAGATGTTGGACAAAGGCCTATCTTTTTCATCTATTAAAATTCATGCCTGTGCCATTTCGGCTCATTACAATACAGAGCCACCAATCTTTTTTCTCATCCCTTATTAAAACAGTACCTCAGTGGAGCCAAAAACTTAAGGCCTCCAAGGAGATCACCAATGCCTGCATGGAACCTCAACTATGTCTTGGAAAAACTCACCCTGCCTCCTTTTGAGCCAGCTGCTACTGCTGAGTTTTTATCTTGGAAAACAGCTCTGCTCCTAGCAATAACTTCTGCAAGACTATTTTCAGATCTACAGGCACTCATGGCTGTGGAACCTTTTATCATTTTTTATCCAGACAGGGTCTCTCTGAGGACAAACCCAACATTTATGCCTAAGGTGGTGTCCAGTGTGGCTCTTAACCAAACTATTCATCTGCCAACTTTTTATCCAAATCCACAGAACAAGGGGGAGAGAATTCTGCATTCTTTGGACGTACACGGGCAGCTTAGATTCTACCTGGACAGAACCAAAGTTTTCAGAAAGACAGAGCAATTACTAGTGGCATATGCTGCAGGATCACAAGGAAAGGCCATCTCAAAGTAGACTATTTCAAAGTGGATAGGCCACTGCATTCGTTTCTGCTACTTAAACCATGGCAAGCCAGTGCCTAAAGATATTAGGCCACATTCAACCAGAGCTGCAACCACTTCAGCAGCCTTTCTCAGTGGAGTACCAACCAAGGACATTTTAGAGGCTGATACTTGGAGTTCAGTGCACACCTTTACAAAGCACTATCATCTGCCACTCTACTCTAAATCCAGGGCAGGCTTTGCCACTGCAGTTCTGCAGGGCCTCATAGCCGCTCCTAATGCTGTTTAGCTCCAGCCTCCCATCCATAGCTTTGAGACTCTACCCAAATGTAATGACTGCAGTAGTGAAACATGAAGAACATAGTGCAGTTGTGTACACTTACCATAAATGTAGATGTTACAGTGCATTCACTGTTGCAGTCCAGGTTGTCCACCTGCCCACCCCTCTTTCTTCTGATGGAACCTATGTGGTGTATTTGCTTGTAGATGAAGGTAAAGTTTATATTGGTGCATGTATGTTTATATGCAACTGGAACCCTTTAAAATCCCTTCCACTTTAAGAGGCTGTAAAGTATTTTAACACTTCATTCTTATGGAACGTTTAGGAGCATGCTTATCCAGGATAGATAAGAATAAAGTCTAACCCAGCCCCATGGCTTTCTAATGAAACTAGAAATCAAATTCTACTTAGGAACGAAGTCTGGGCTAAATGGAGATCTTATAGAAATAGTTCTGATCTTCTACAGTTTAGGCAGCTTAGAAACAGCACAAAAAAAGCAATACTCACAGATAAAAGAAACTATTACTGTAAACTTCAACAAACTCGTCAAAATAATCCTCAAAAGTTCTGGTCCTGCATTAATAAGCTCCTTTCCCCAGGGAAGTCCCAAACACCCACCCCACTTAATGCAGATCCAAATACTCCCCATCAAACTGCCAATACCTTTAACTCTTTCTTCACTGAGACTATACAATCTCTAGCTAGTCATCTTATCTCTGAAAACTCCAGCCGTCCCTGCAATTTAACACACACTCTCTTTCTCAATTTAAACTACTACCCATCTCTACTTCTCTCATCTATAAAGTTCTTCACAAACTTAAGCCATGTACTCCATCTGCTGATTAACTTCCTTCCCAATATCTCCAAAAAGCAGCCAAAGTAATTGCCTACCCTATATCTATCCTTATAAATAGGACAATCCAAGAAGGAACCATCCCAGATATTTGGAAAATTTCCCACATTATCCCCTTATATAAAGGTGGAAACTCTAATGACTACTCTATCGGCCAATTGCTCTCCTATCACCCTTGGCTAAAATTATGGAAAAATGCGTTCACCAACAACTTCTACATCTCTCTCTCTACATAACTTAATAACAAACTGTCAACATGGCTTTAGGCCATCACATAGTACCACTACTGCCCTTCTATCCTTCACAGATACCATCAGTAGAAACCGTAACAACATCCTCTCATCTGCACTCTTTATTGACCTCTCTAAAGCTTTTGACATAGTTAACCATACCCGCTTAATCAATATTCTTAAATCTCTTTCCTTTGACTCTCTGGCCATTAAGTGGTTTACATCGTATCTCAGCAGCAGACAACAACCAGTCCTCTGGGAAAATCAAATCTCATCCTTTTTACCTGTCACCATCGGGGTCCCTCACGGCTCCTTTCTAGGACCACTTCTTTTCTCACTATTTAATAATGATCTCCATGTAGCAATCCCTGAAGCCACCTGTATTCAATATGCAGATGACTCCACACTAATTTGTTCAGCAAACTCTCCATCTGAACTACATTCTCTTACTCAAAATGTTTTCAACACTGTAGAAACATGGTAACATGGTTTACCAAATGTTGCCTCTTACTTAATGCTAAAAAAACTAA
>NC_056748.1:351624787-351664787 GCF_019279795.1 Protopterus annectens | reverse complement strand
CTTTAATATGAGTCTGTGGTATAAATATAACATTATCTTCTGATTTAAATGCTAAATGCATAAAAAGTTTCCTTTTCTTTTTATTCTGTATCCCTTTCACATTCCAGGAGTCAGTTTGTCTAGTTTTTCTTATTATTTTCTTCTTAATACTAAGTCTGATGTCAGTTTTAGTCTATTATTGACTCTTGGGTTACGGTTCCGATCCTCAGAACCAGTTTGGTCATTATATAGCACACACTACCCAGAATGCCCCTCTCTACATTACATCAGATCTCATTTGCCTCTCTTATAGAAAGATGTGTCAATCAACTCTTCTCTTGCAGCTAGGTAAAATTATTCATTATTTAACTATCTGTTTTAGTTAATATCTCTTGGCCTTTATCTACCCACTTTTTCTTGTGCGAGTGATTTAATCCTTATACCTGTTGGTATATCTCCCCTACCGCTGTTGGTAGTTTACCCTCTCTCCTTTTCTAACTACAGTCCCTTTTATAATTTTCCCTTTTATTCTTCTGTGAGTGTATGGTGTACATTTTTTGACTGGCTTTCTGCCTTCTTTTCTTCAATTATGGCAGAAAAGTCCAAGTCTACCACTGGATTTAAGCAGTGCCAAGAGTGCAGCAGAAAAATGCCTAATTCTGACAGGCACAATTGTTGTGTTTTGTTAGCGCTCAATCTGCCAGGGCTTCAGTACTAGCACCCTGGTAGATCATTGTAATAAACTCCTACTTAAAGGGATTAAAGGCCCCTTTGAAGAACCTTTGTCTAAGGCCGATCAGTCTCCTAAGGCCTCTGGTTCAAAAGCTAGTCGTTTGGTACCGATTTCTTCATTGGCAGCAACATCTAAAAAAACATAAGCACCAGTCTGTTGGTTCCTCTTCGTAACAGAAACCAAATGTTATGAAATTTAAGGAATGGACAGATTCCTCAGCACTACCCACTCCGGTGCCATTGACACCAGCTACAGCACCAGTAATGACACTGGCATCTACACAAGCTTCCTTAGTTTCCACATCGGTGTTGACATCTCCTTCTGCTCCGCAGGTTATACCTTCTACTTCAGTGCCAAAGATGGAAACTTTCTACACACCCGGATGAGATATTCCCCATCTGTTGACCCCTTCCTCTGTCAACTTCCTAGCCCATTTATAAAAAGGCCAGAATCTCCCTCTGGACTGTCTGTTCGCTCCACCTGGATTCTTTCTGAAATTGACCTAGTGAGGTTGGTGGATCAGCTTCTGACAGCTAGAGGTTTTCCTCCATCTTTTCAGCCCCCTCTTCCACCTGGAGCAAGGGAGTATTCCCACAACACTCCATATATTTCTCCTCGGACCTCCCTGCAGGCATTAGAGTTGTTGACTCTGACCACACAGCGTCCTATGGCCCCGTTAACTACAGCATCCTTGTCTTCAATTCCAGGCACGGCCCTGACTCTCTCGGTTCCTTTCGAACTGATGGGTCCCTAGGATCATGCCTTCGCCGTCAGGTCCAGGGGGTTGGAATTGACTCCTGTTATTTATTTGGAGTTATTCTTACCTCTGCGAGCTACGACAGCTGGGTGTCTTTTCTTGGCTCCGGCTTTGGAGGTGGGTCTCTTGGGGTGGGGTGTGACCTCAGTTCTGAGTTTGTCTCAGTTCCGAGCTACCATCCCTCCTCAGGGAGGCCTGCCTTTCAGGCTATAGAGAGGACTTTGGCCACTGCAAGTGCCCAGGTGACTGCTGTGTTACCAGAGTCTTACCCTGTGACCCCTTCTTACTCAGAGGTTTCACCAGCCTCCATACCTGGACAGTGAGCTCCAAGGATGCAAGCGATTCCTACTAAGGATCACCCCTCTTCTGAGTCCTCTTCAGATATTCCAAATGAAGAGCCTCCTTGTAAGAAGCTGTGTAAGAGGAAACACCTGGACTCCCCTGTAGACTCTATCACCGAGGACATGGATTTCAGTGATGGGGAGGGTTCCCCCCAGTTACCCCGAGAAGATATCTCCTTTGAAGACCTTGTAAAGATCTTTAAGCAAGGGATAACTGGAAGCCCAAAGACCCTACCTTTGAGGTGTCTGTACTTGCAAGCTTTCAGAGCTTGCCCATCTACTTCCTGGGTGACTCCTGCTGACTATCTCATTAAGTTGATCACTCACGGGGCTTGGAAGGCCCCTGATTCAATAGAACCAATTTCCTGGAGACCAGATAAAACACTCTCCACTCCTGAGGACCACCAGCACTGGGCTAAAAGATTAACAGTAGTTGCCATGGTAGTGGCAGCTGCCACTAAAAAGGAGCTAGCTGAGGAAAGTTCCTCTGTTTAAACTCCCTAACTGGGAGTCCAGGGTAATGGACAAGTTTGGAAAGCAGATTTATGCGTCATCGACCTTCACCCTTGGGTACTTGAATTTCATGGCACATCTTACTAGGCTCCAGAGTGATCTGATCAAGGAGCTATTGGGTACCCTAACAGGAGCTGTATCTTAAGGAGTCCAGCAAACCGTGGCCTCCTAGTTAGCTACCCTGGAGTCTGTTTCTAATTCGTCCTTGAGGCTCATTGCACATGCAGCCGAAGGGCTGATAAGGTTAGCCAGTTCAGGCGTTGCAATTCTACAACACACTTGGATGCGTCTGTGTGAGTTTGCAGAGCCATTCCACTCTTCCTTCGTCAATGCTCCTTTTGATGGATCTTCTTTGTTTGGCCACAAAGTCAAATTCTAGCCAGGTGTGAGAAAGATGGAAAGAACCTGTCTGCTGTGGGCATATGCTTTTCTGCTCCCCAATGATTCTATTCTAGGAATCAGAGGAGTGGAAAGATGTGGTTCAGAAAGTCCCAGAGACCTTTCCAGGACACGTGGTGCAGACCCCCTTCGAGGCACGGGGGGGAATCTCTAATGGAAAACGCAATCCTAGAGGCAGGACTGGCCCACAGAATCAGGATTCCAGAGATTCTTTCTCTGGACACCCCCTGTCACCACTGGCTGAAAGGGGGCCCGATTGCTTATCTCTGGAGGCAGTGGGGGGGATTTTCTTTGCACCCAACAGCCTGGCAACAAGTAACCACAGATGCCTGGGTGTTAAGAATTATTACCAGAGGTTACCTTATTCCCATCACTGTTTGTCCAGGAACACGAACAAGACTCCCCAGTGTTCCACCCAGTCAGAGGGACCAAGCAGCCTTAGAAATACAAAAGCTGCTAGAAAAGTCATCCAAGAAGTCCCACCAGACCAGATAGGATCCAGATTTTACTCGAGGTTTTTTAGTGCCAAAAAAGACAGGAAACTGGAGACCAATTCTGGATCTCCGCATTCTAAACAAATTTGTTCAGCAGTCCGAATTCCAGATGGTCACAGTTCAGTCAATTCCCTTTCTAGAGAAAAATTATTGAATGTGCTTGATAGACCTTCAAGATGCATATTACCACATAAAGATGGAGAAACACTCAAGGTTTCTCCAGTTTCGGCTAGGGGCCAGTCAATTTCAGTTCAGGGTGCTGCCCTTTGGTCTCACCTCAGCCTGCAGGGTGTTCACCAAGTGTATGGCAGCAGTAACAGCTCACTTGAGACTGCAGGGATTCCAGGTGTTTCCATATCTAGACAACTGGCTCTTCACTGCTTCCACCAGACATCTACTGCTTCAGACAGCATAATTCAGCCTACAGTTGTTCCTCATCCAGTTCACCATCCGTGGATTCTGGACCCAGTTCAGATGTTCTGTCTCACCCTCGGGGACTGGTGCATCCCGGTCTTCAAAGTCTCAAGCTAACTGCTTTGTTCCTCCAGTTGCCGATAGCCACCAGACATAATGATATGTACCATAAAAATGAAGAAAAAAAACAAAAAAAGCCAGTAATCAGCAAAGAACTGTTTGTCTCTAACACCTCGGCTTAACAAAAGCCTTCAATGAGTACAACTTGTAAAACAACCACCTGCTATAAATACTTTCACTGATTAAACTCTAAATACTTAATTACATAATTATATAAAAACATGGCAATTGCATTCTAAATTTAACCCATTTGCAAGTATTGAATTTCAACATATACACAGATTCTTTGTACAACAATCTGTTCTTTATATGGACACCATCATATTGGTCAACAGTTTTTTTTTTTTAATTGTTCTTTGTAAACCTGCAACTTCCCCTTTGTGGAAGTTTTTGAAATGTTCAGCTATAGAGCTTTCCTGTTTACCATTAGTTATATCTCGTACATGTTCTAAAAGCCTGACCTTAAAAGGTCTCTTACTTTCTCCTACATAAAACTTATTGCAGCGACACTTTAGGGCATGTATAATGCCCTGAGTATCACAGCCATAAGTTCCCTGTACCATAAATCTAATGCCATTAATTTCTGAAAAGCTTCTAAGTATGTATTTACAACCTTTACATTTAACACAGCCTAATGTTCCCTTTAATGTCACTACCTTAGAAGTTCCAATTAAGGGGGACAACAAATCTACCATGAACTAAACAAATCTCTAATACCTTTCCTCTTTTATAAGAGACCATAGGGGCTCGAACTCCCCACTCAGAAAAATCTCTCAAGAGTATCTAATAACACCAGTAAAGTTTTAATCAATTCTACTAACTTAGAACTAAAAACATTGTACATAGTAAGAAAATACATCCTTTGAGTATCCTTTTCTGCATTTCTTATATTTATTTGCATTTTATTATTTTGTGGACTAACTATTTATTTGTCTCCCTACAAACGCATCCCAATACGCCTGCAAAGGTTCTCTATTATAACCTTTGTCAATAAACATCCAAAATGTTTTTTCCATTTCTATCTTAAAATCAACCTCATTATTACAGAGTCTACGTATTCTTAAATTCTCCATATGACAAAGCTTGCAAGGCGTGAGGAGGATGACAACTTTGGGCTTGTAAATATTGGGTTCCATCTTGGAATTTTCTATGCACATTTGTTCTAATGTCCTTCCCACTACTTGTATCTACCACCACATCCAAGAATGGAATTCTTACTAACTTAGGTTCATAGATTAGTACTTAGGCTAGTTGCCTTTGTAGGCCATTTTAAGCCTAACCAATTACTCCATGTGAGTATCAAATCTTGCATTGTGTCTGCAAGGTAAACACCTTAACTATTCTGCCATCCTCCCACCCTCATATTAACTCATCAGATTGTAAATTGAACATATGTTTTAATCGAAACACAAAAATCATCCACTAAATCTTGGCTCCCCCCTTACATAAAAATATCAAGTTGTCAAATCTGTAGTATTTCACAACATATTGTTGGTAGAACTCTAACTATATACATATTCTATTTCAAACAAGCCCATACAGAGATTGGCATACATGGGGGCAAAAGCTGCCACCATTGCTGTTCCTGATGGTGTAACTTTCCATTGATTTCAAAATAATTATTATTCAAATAAAAATATAACAATTCCATAACATATTCTGTCACTGGACTTGTCCCTAGAAAAAAATCTTAAAGCCTGTATACCAAAATTATGGTTTATACTGGTATATAAACTCTTGACATCCAAAGTCACCCAGAAGATGTCTGTGGTCCATTGGATGTCACAAATTTTGTTTAAAAAATCAAAAACGTCTTTCACACGTGAAGGTAAATAGAGTACTTTAGATAACGGATACAAATGTAATAAAATACCTTTGTTATGAAGAAAATGATTTCTAGCTGCCACTATAGGATGGCCTTGGGGGTTCACAAGATCCTTATGCACCTTTGGCAAACAGTGAAAGTATGCCATGGTACAACCATGGCAATTAAATTTCTTCTCAACATCCTCCTTGGACAGATATCCTAACTTTAAACTTTTGCTTAACATATATTTTTTAAAGCTGTAGCATAAGCAGAGGGATCTACTTTAAAATAAATTTCATTTGTTAGATGTTTATAACATGTATTTAGATATTGCAAATAGTGCATTAAAACTTATTCCCCTTGTATGTGGGCTTGAGTACTAAATCTCTTTTGTGTACCCAAGACCACAGTGCTTTCCACTCCATTTTGGTCAAATTATAACTCCGATCACCTATCTGTCTCTTGAATTTTGCTGTTGAGAATGAATTTTTTGAATTTAACATGGTAGACAATTGTTGCACCCCTCCTTGAAGAAAAGGAGGTATAAAGGTAATTTTGCATTCAACATGACTGGTGTCCAATAAACAATGAGCATTAGTTTTTATTCCTGTTTTTCGGATGTGGAACCTATAATCACTGTTATCACCATCACTGCACAAGCATTCATTGTCAGTAAGATCATCTTTTCTTTGCTGAACAGAGCATGTAAAAATATTTCAAATTGTTTCCTCACAAGTCTAAAAATATCACACTTAATATTGTGTAAATGTGGTAAAACTGTAGGTATGAACTTTAGTCCACAATTCAACACTGCATATTCTTCATTTGACAAAGTTTTACCTAACAAATTAATAACAGAGTTATAATCGAAAAGTCTGTGACGTAAACCTGCACCATTTACCTCTTTTGGAATGTTGGTGTGGTTGAAGGTTTTTCTGAACCATAGTTCCTTGTTCGTGTTGTCTCTCTCTGCCCTGATAACCTCCTTGTTGGTTCTTGGAGGTGTGCTGAAGTGTATGATTAAACTGTTCTGCATTTTGTGCAGCTGGAAGTGGAGGATAACCATTAATGTTATGTTGTCCTATCTCGCTGTATTTCTTGCTGATTGGGTTTGGAACAGAGTATCGGTTCTGACTCAGCCTAATACTAAAGCTCGAGTGTTTTCACTGGCTTGAGGCTAACCCCCTATCCCATGATGCATCCGGTAAGATACCTAGATCTCATTTGCCACTCAAGTGATCGAGAGGGCTTTCAGTTGGCTCGTTGGGTAAGTAGAAAATCTTTACTACTTTCAAAACAATGGTTTTTCTCTTCGTTTTTGGTTTGTGTGTGTGCGATTAGTCTTTTCTGGTCTACCCCATCCCGTTACTGTAGTTGTGTTGTTCCTGCTGCCCAGAAGGACCCGTTTGTTAGAGGGCTCTTTGCAGCAAGTTTAAGTTAGAGGGTTGCTTTCCTTCCCCTGTGTGTCTGTGTGTCGGTCTGTCTGTGTGCATGTCCTTCCTGCTATAGAGAATCCATTTAAGTTAGAGGAATTTTTCTCTCTCTGCCAAAAAAAAAAAAGTTTTCGTCAGGTAGTGTTGCACTTTGTCTTGCTTTGTTTAGTTGTAGACAGCATAGTGTGGTAATTTCTGACCAAAATTTCGAAGGATCCAAAAGAAAGGGAACCTAAACAGTCGAGATTTAAAACGTGTGATCGCTGTAGTCAAAAAATGTCTATTACAGATGGTCACACTAGTTGCATTTATTGTCTTGATGCTCTGCATCTGCAGGATCCCTGTACAGTATGCCATGGGTTTAGTGCCAGAGTTTTGTTAGAGCACAGGAATATGCTTATTGTAAGAGGCTTGCTTACGGTTCTCTTTTCAGAGGCTCTCAAGGGTTCCCAGAGCTCCAAATTTCCCAGCGTCTTCCTGCTGTGACAAAAATAATAAGAGGCATGCTGATTTGGTTCCAACGTCGGAGCCAACCAAAAAAGTTGTCTCGGAGCCAATGGTCCTCTGCTTCAAAAAGTCGATACCTGTCTCTTCAGTTCCAAAGGTGTCCATGACACCGATTTGAGTCGGTCTTGAAGCCTGTCACTCCGACATTGAGATCTCTCATATTGGAGAGGACAAGATCTCCTTCAATTTCCTCCCATTGCTCCAAGAGTCTGTCGGATGAAGATGTGGAGTGGGTGGTGAAGAGATTGCTCTGAACACCGCCTCTGGCCAAAACTTTTACGTGTCTGGACCCAAAGGAATCGGAGCCAGCCAGAATGACTACATCGACCTTTATTCCTCCTCCGATCACCCTGGAATCTTTGGAGCCAGAGTGCGTGGACCCTATGGTAGTGGAGGAGTCAGTGCCGAGGCCCCCATTGGACTCCTGTTCTGACTTCTGCTCTGACTTCCTCGCTTCCTTTGGATGTCGAGGAGTCTAGGCGCCAGTGCTAACATGTCAAAGCCGGGGAGTTGTCCAATCTGACTCTGCCTCTCTGTGCCTTGGCTAGTTTGAGCTCAGCTCCTACATCAGTTTCGGAGCCACCTGCTTTGCCTCGGAGCCTGTCATCTGTCTCTTCAGAGCAGAGGACATCAGAGTGGAGTGGAATGACTTTAGAACTGATGGGAGAGAGTGCTGTCAACCCAGACAGTTCCACTCTTGGGCCCAGCTTCTCTTCCCTCCCAAGCGCCTGTGTTGGCCTTCTCATCCCCTCCACCCCCTAAGCGTAGAGATCCAGAACCTCAGGAAGCCCCTGCGAGCATCATAATCTCTTTTGAAAGATCCCCAGAGTACCCCTATGAGGAAGTCCCTCTGAAGAGACCGTGCAAGAGGAAGCACATAGACTCCCCTGAGTCTGTCACTTCAGATACCGATTTGGATGAGTCGTAAGGGTCCCCATGGTCCCCCAGTGAGGATGTCTCCTTCGCTGACATCTTTGAGATCCGAAACAGGGGTGGCTGGAAGCCCACCAGTCCTTCAGAGGACAAATCGGTATACCTAGAGGCTTTTGGGTCTCGCCCTTCCATCTCCTGGGTGACTCCCCCTATGATCAACTTCCAAGTGTCCTATTCCGAAAGGCCTGGACTTCGCCTTATACAGTGGAGCCTGTTCCCCGGAGGCCAAATAAATTTATTACTGCCCCCACAGAGGAGGAGTTCCTCACAAAAGGTGTCCCTGTAGATGCAGTGGTGGTGGCAACGGCCACAAAAAAGGAGCTGTCCGAGATGACCTCCTCTGTTCATCCTCCTAACAAAAAGTCAAGGAATATGGACAGATATGGAAAACGCGCCTTTTCATCAGCGGCCTTTACCCTGCAGTCACTGAACTATCTCAGCCATTTTACAAGGCTTCAAAGGGATCTCCTGAAGGAGCTAGGAGATGCTGTTCAGGTTTCTGTAGCTTCAGGGACTGCGGACAGTTTCCTGTCAGCTGTCCAACCTCAACTCAGTTGTAAACTCCTCTATGAGACTGATTTCCTTTGCAGCCGATGGAGTGAGTAGAGCAGCAGAGTGAGTAGAGCAGCAGCTGCAGGAATCTCCCTTAGGAGACATTCTTGGATGCGTCTTTGCAACTTTGCTGAGCCCTTCAGGTCTCCCTTCACCAACACCCTCTTAGATGTTTCAGCCTTTTTTTGGACCAAAGGTGAAAGATACCTTGACCAGGTGCGAGCAGGAAGGGAAAACCTTATCTGCTGTTGGAGTCTGTTTTCCGCCCTATCCTAAGGGTTAGAAAGGTGGGAAGATGTGGTTCCGCAAGTCCCAAACAGATTTTTCTGATGCACATGACACTTCCCCCAGGGTCAGAGGGGGAAATGCCAATGGAAGACGCCGACCTTGCCGCAGGGGGGGGGGGGTCTGCAGAATCAGGGAGACAGAGATACATTCTCTGGGCGGCCCTTCCCATGTTCCTGAAAGGAGGCCCGCCTGCTCTTCTCTGGAGGCATTCAGGGGACGTTTGTTGCTTTACCCAAGAGCCTGGCAAGAAATCTCCAAAGACAATTGGGTACAGACAATCGTATTCAGAGGCTATTACACACCCTTTTCCACTCCTCCTCCTCCGGTAAACCAGTCCATACCAGACACGTTCCACCCAGTCAGTGGGACTGTGCAACACAAGAGATACTCGCATTGCTAGAAAGAGTCATCCAATATGTCTCCACGGACCAAATTGGATCCGGAACTTACTCGAGGGTCTTTTTAGTTCCAAAGAAGGTAGGGGACTGGAGATCCATTCTAGATCTCAGCAAACTAAGCAAATCTGTAAAGAAATCAAAGTTCTGGATGATGATGACGGTACAGTCAATATTCCCCTTCCTCGGGAAAGACAATTGGATGTACTCGATAGATCTCCAGGACGCATACTACCACATAAAAATGGACAGGTGGTTCAGGAGACATTTATGCTTTTGGCTGGGAGCCAGTCATTTCCAATTCTGAGCCCTGCCCTTTGGCCTCACTACAGCTTCCACAGTGTTCACCAAATGTATGGCAGTGGTCATGGCTCAGTTGAGACGTCCGGGATTCCGTGAGTTTTCATACCTAGATGACTGGCTCCTCGCGCCACCGCCAAGCATCTTCTGCTAAGAGTGAGAGACGAAACATTGTTACTTTGCGCCAAACTAGGCATCACAATAAATTTTAAAAAATTTTACTTGTCTTCTCAGCATATTACCTTCCGAGGAGCAGAATTGGATTCAAAAAACATGGTGGCAAAACTCACCCCCAGACAGGATACAGTCCCTTCACCACCAGGTCAAGATATTGACAGCAATAACAAAAGCCCAGGCCAGATATGTATTACAAATTTTGGGCACCATGGCAGCTGGGATTCTTCTAGTCCCCCTAACATGGCTGCACATTAGAGGGTTCTGCAGTGGTTACTTTTTGCCCAGTGGTCAATGCAAGATCTTCCCCTGTCACATCAGAAAATCATTACAGAATCATACAAAAGAAATCTCCTTTGGTGGATAGAAACAGAGTAGTTGTTTATTGTATGTGTGTGTGTGTGTATATGTATATGTATATATATATATATATATGTATATGTGTATATATATATATATATATATATATATATATATATATATATATATATATATATATATATGTGTGTGTATGTATATATATATATATATATATATATATATATATGTGTATGTATATATATATATATGTGTATGTATATATAAAACGCTCCGCATCTGCATACAGCCATATATGTGACCCAAGACGTATTGCATGTTATCAAACTTAATATATCATAAACTTTACTTGTATTCGTGGAAGTAAATGAGGAGGTCTTAGACATGAGTTTGCAATATGTACAGTTCCCACAATATGTGCTACCTTTAGAAATAATACTAATAGTTTTTGCTGTATTGATGTGCCGTTTATAGCTAGCAAAATGTTGTCCTATTGTTTTTCCTCTTTTATAAGCATATGCACAATGATCACCTAATATACTTGACAAGTAAGGATCATTATGTAATATAGGCCAATACTTGTCTATAATTTGTTTAATCAAATGGGTATTACTAGCGTACGTGGTCATAAATCTAATGGTTGATGTCTGAATTGACTTCCCAACTGATTTATCTTGCAATAAAACATTTCTGTCCAAGTCATTAATTTGTTGTTTAGCTGTATTTATTATGGCTGTATTATACCCCCTCGCTTTAAATCTATTAACCATATCATTTTCAAAAAAAATTATATGTCTGTTCATCTGAACATGTTGTTCGAACCCTCTGAAATTGTGCCTTAGGTATATTTTTAATGATGTGGGAAGGATGGCAACTATTAGCATGTAAAATGGAATTTTTTGAAAAAGGCTTTCTGTATATTGAGGTAATAATTGTCCCATCAATGGCCTTGGTTATATTAACATCCAGAAAGTCTATGGTAAACAAATCCACTTTACCAGTAAATTTGATGCCATATATATTTGAATTTAAATAATTGCAAAAATCTTTCCATTCTGTTATAGTGCCATCCCATATAACCCAACAATCATCTAAAAACCTGCGCCACATGATGAGTTTATTCTTATAAGGAAAATTTTGAGTATATATGCAAAGCTCCTCCAGGTAGCCCATAAACAGGTCGGCATATAAGGGAGCAATATGTATATATATGTATATATATATATATATATATATATGTATGTATATATATATATATATGTATATATATGTATATATATGTATATATGTATGTATATATGTATATATGTATGTATATATGTATATACATATATGTATGTATATATGTATATGCATATATGTATGTATATACATATATGTATGTGTAGTGGAGGATGGTGAGTGTGTGTTGAATATGGAGGACCAATATTGTTCTGGGGCTGTGTGAGGGATGTATAGGAGGAGGGTACTGACTGGTAGTATATGGAGGATGGAGTTTGTAGGTATATATTATGTTTTGGGGCTGTGACTCTGGGAGGTAGTTCTACAGAAGATGTAGTATTGGTCTAGTTGAGGGTCCTGTTTATTGGTCTTTTCTGACTCTCTCTCAGGCTTCTAGGAATCTCTCTGTCTAGTTGAGGGTTTCTGACTTAGTGCACCAGTGCTCTCTGCTCTAGCCATGGGAGGTCTGTGCTTTGATCATCTGGAAAGTCTCTGACTGGGGGCATGGTGGTTAAGGATGCTCAGGAGGGTAGTGATAAAAAGGTTGTGCTGCGTCTCTCATCTGGAAGTCTCTGTGGGGATACCAGTGGTACATTCTCTCTAGGGGTTGAGATGAGTAAGATGTAAAAGATTCAACTGCGTCATCAAGACTAAGAATTGCTAGAGGATGGTGAATGATGGGTTCTCTCGAGGTTGAGATGAATAGGTGAGTGGGTTAAAGTTTAGTAGGAATGTTTGGGAGTACGTGTTGTGTGAAGGGCTAGATCTGATAAGCAACCTGGTGGTACATAGGTGACTGGGGGCTCTTACTGACTAGGAATGTCTCAATGGGAGTGATAGTGTGAGGCTTGCTGGAGTAGCCTGTATATATGGCTAGGGCTCTGGCGACTAGACTGAAAGTCAATCAGGGTAGTGTGAAGGTGCTTAGATGGAGTAGGATTTGGATTGGGTATCGGTTGAAAGAGAGTTGCCAGTGGACAATAGTTAGGTGAAGCCATGAAGGTGAAATGGTAGATGATGGGTTGGGAGATGGTGGAGTAGACGAAGAGGATTGCCAGTCAATGAGGAGGAGGTTGAAATCACTACAGTGGAGGGATGATAGTTTGGCCAGGTGGAAAGTAGCATCTGGGAGATGGTGGGTAGACCTCTCTCTCTTTCTTTTCTCTCCTCTCTCTCTCTCTCTTTTTATTTTTCTCTCTCTTGATTTTGGTTATCTTTATCTTGTTTGATCTCTTTCTACTCTATCTCTCCTTCTTGTTTAGCTGGTCTACTCTTAGTATACCATAACCTGTAAATATTTTTCTCCTTTTTCCTTACTGTCAGGATGACTACATCTGTGTAGTACAAGTCTATCTGGCATGGGTCCATGGACTTTTGTATGTGTATACCTCTAATATTTATAGTATTATTGGCTGTGGTATATGTGTGTCTCTCTCTCTCTCTCTTGAGATTGCACTCTCCTGTCCTTGTCTCTCCGGGCTAGTCTTTTACTCTACATGTCTCTCTTTGCTTGTGTTTGTTTATCTTTATGATTGTCTCTGTGTATAGGTGTTGTCTAAGTTGTGGTGATGCTTTCCTTGTCTGCCTTGGTAGAATATCTCTTGTTCTGTCTCTTTGTCTCCTTGTGTGTTCTTGTCCTTTCTGATCTCTGTTCTTGTCTCTTTGCCTGTGATGTGTCTGTGTCTCTCTTTGATTGTTGTGTGTCTGTGTGTTGTGCCTTTCTCTCTCTTTCTCTTCTCTCTCTTAATGCCTCTGATATTCTCTCTTGTATTCTTTTTTGCTCCTATTTTATTAACTTTCTCTTATATTTTTGCTCTTGCCCATATTATATTTATCTTATTTTTCTGATTCTCCTCTCTCTCTCTCTTATTATTATAATATATCTCTATTATTTATTATATTATCTTATTCATATTTCTCTCTCTCTCTCTCTCTCCTCTGTTATTGTGTACTATATTTTCTATTATACATTATCTTATTATGGTTTCTTTTAATGTTCCATATATATATGATATGATTGGTATTATTACTCTTTTTGTCTTCTCTATTTTTTCTTTCTATATTCCTCTTTCTCTTACTTTTACCTTTCCTCTTCCTCTCTTTTCCTTCTCTTTTGGCTCCACTCTCTCCTCTGCCCTCTCTCCTCTTCTCTCTCATGACCACTCTCTTCTTTCATCTTTTTTCCTATCCTCTCTCTCTCCATTCTCTTCTCTCTGTCCTCTCTCACTCTCTCTTACCCTTATTTCTCTATTGTTTATTGCTTTTCAAATATTTACTCTGCTCTCTCTATATTCTCCTTTTCTTCTCTCCTTCTCTCTCTCAGAAATATACCTTTTCGCCACTTTTCCAAATCTACTTTTCTCTTCCCCTCTCACCTTCTTCCATTCTCTTCTCTTTACTTTCCCCTTCTTAATATATTTCTTAGAAAAAAACATTTTCAAGTTTTTCTCTCTTCTCTCTTTTTTTCATGCTCTCTTCCATCATTTATTCTCTCTTTTATTTACTCTCTTTTTTTGTGTGTATCCTCCTTTTTTATCTCTCATGTTTTTCCTCCTCTTTCCTCCTTTTTGATTTTTTTTCTTTCCTCCTGTGTCTTGTTTCTCTTGCGTGTCTTTACTGTTAATGTCTTATGTGTGTGTCTTGCTCTTTTTGAATGTGTCTCTGTCTCTGTGTGTGTTGTGTGTGTAGTCAGATTGTGTGTGTCTGTGTGTGTGTGTGTGTCTGCTCTTTGTGTGTGTGTGTGTGTGTCTCTGTGTTGTCTCTTGTGTCTCGCTGTGTGTCTCTGTCTCTCTTGTCTTGTATTGTGTGTCCTCTGTGGTGGCACTGTGTGTGTATATATGTATATATATATATATATATATGTAGATACATATATATATATATATATATATATATATGTATATATATATATATATATATGTATATGTATATATATATATATATGTGTGTATATATATATATATATATATGTGTATATATATGTATATATATATATATATATGTATATATATATATATATATATGTATAGGTAGATATATATATATATATATATATATATATATATATATATATATATATATATATATATATATATGTATATATATATATATATATATGCATATATGTATATATATATATATATATATATATGTATATATGCGTATATATATATATATATATGTATATATATATATATATGATATATATATATATATATATATAATATATGCATATATATATATATATATATATATATATATATAAAAATATATACATATATATATATATATGTATATATGTGTGGGCATATAGATGAGATTGATCAATGAACAATGATCTAGAATAATCTGGGAAGCACCGCCCCTGGTGAATCTCCATTTCTTCCACCTACCTTTTCTAATAATTGCGCACAGGTGCATCATGAAAGGAGTATCTCAATAACTCCACTGGCCCTGGACATGCTTGGTCTCTCTCTGTGGAATCTATTTGCGGCTGGAGTAACCGTGGATTCTGGACCCATTTCCAGACCTTTTGACCCACTCATCGGGAGCATTCCATCCATCCATACATACCCTCAAGTTGACAGCATGGCTGCTTCAATTCCACGTTTAGGCAGGTGTTACGATTTCTCCCCGCAGTAAAACATATTCTTGTTTCTTCCCACAGACCATCCATGAGGAAATTGTATTCCAGTAAATAGAAAAGATTTTCATACTGGGCTGCTGACTAGAACATAGAACCTTTTTACAGCTTCTATTACTGCAGTTCTAGAATTTCTTTCCAAACTTTTTGATGAGGGAGCTGCAGCAGCTATTGTCAGAGTTCAATTGGCAGCCATTTCTAATTTCCATACTGGGGAAATGGGAGAACTTATTTTGTCTCACAGATTATGTAAAGCCTTTCTCAAAGGTACCTTTCTACTTAGACCCCCAATCAGAGAACCTCCTGCCCCTTTGAGACCCAAGTTTTGTCCCATCTGCGTTAGTCTTGCCACTTTTTGAGCCTGCGTCTTGAGATATAAAGTTTTTGTCATGGAAAACTCTTTTCTTAATAGCCATTGCATCCTTCAGAAGAGTATCAGAACTCCAAACTCTCTCTGTTCATCCCCCGTATATAGTTTTTCACAAAGAGTATCCTGGAGAACTAATCCCTCTTTCCTACTGATAGGCTATTCAGAGAATAATCTAAATCAATCCATTGAATTGCCTGTGTTTTTTCCAAATTATGGCGACAAGGCAGAATATAAATTACTTGCATAGGACCAAAGACCTCAAAGTCTGACCAGCTTTTTGTTTCTTTTTTTGCCAGAAGGAAAAGATTACCAGTATCCAAGATAACTTTGTCTTAAGTGGCCTACTGATTGCATCTCATTTTCATACAGTAAGAATAACCGACAATTACCAGGCAAAATAAAAGCATGTTCCACAAGGGTGGTCTCAAAATCCTCTGCTTTTCAGGCTAGACTTCTCATGGACTCTGTTTGTGCAGCTGTCACATGAGCAAGACCGCATACCTTCATTACTCATTACAAAGTAGATGTGGCCTCCCGGAACAGGTCTTCCTTTGGTTCCACTGTATTGAAGAGTCTATGTTCCTGAGCCACTCTAGTATAAAGGTGCTGGGGATGCAGTCCCAACCAGCAAGAAATATGGCAAGATAAGACAACATAACATTAAGAAGTTATGTACTCACCATAACATTCCATGTTTCTTGTCCATCTTGCCTATATTCCTGCGTCCCACTCTCCTTCCCCCTCCTTTGTTCCTGGAGGACTGGGCAGATATTTCACATAAATGTATATACGTATATAGTTATATTGATTTGGAATCTCTGGTTCCTTCCTGCTACAGTTAGACATCTGTTGTTGTGTAGGCATATGGGCATACTGATAAGGTTCTCACTTGCACTGGGTAAGATACCCAGATCTTGTTTGCATCATGGGATAGGGGTTAGCCTCAAGGCAGTGGAAGCTCTCAAGCTTTAGTATTGGGCCGAGTCGGAATTGGTACCTTGTTCCAAACCCAACCAGCAACAATATAGGCGAGATAGACAACCAACATGGAATGTTATGGTGAATACATAACTTCTTATCTCCATTCTCCCCTTCAAAGGAAGTATCTTGACCCTCCAGTGCTGTAAATGAGCTGCTATGATTGTTACCAGCTCGCTCTTGCTTTTCAAACCTCACATGACCACGAGATCTTCTCTGGTTGTTCCTAGAAGAGAAGGCTGTTCCAGTTCTTGTATCCTGGAACCATGATTATCAGCTCTGTCTTCCTGTTCAAACCTCATATGACCATGAAATCTTATCTGGTTGGCACTAGAAGAGAAGGCTGTTCCATTCTCATAATCACAGATTTTTTTGCTGTATTTGGACTGCAGTGGTTTTGATAATGATATACCATCTCTGGTGCAAAAAAATTTGCTGGCATCTCATAAACCGTCCACCAGGAAATTCTACCTCAGTAAGTGGAAGAGATTCTCAATCTGGGCTTGTGATGATGGTCTTGACCTTTTTCGGCTCCTGTGGAAAAAGTTTTAGAATTTCTGGCCATCTTTCTTGCTAAAGAAGCTTCCTCATTTACAGTTAGTCATTCTAGCTGCCATCTCTAATTTCCATAATCGCTTCAGAGACCTCCCTTTAATTTCACATAGACTATGCAAGGACTTCTTCAAAGGGAACTGTTCGATTAAAGCCTCCATTTAAAGATCCTCTACCCGCATTGGACATGACTGTTGTTCTGCAATCACTGGTATTTACCCCCTTTGAACCAGCAGCTCTTGGAAAACATTTCTCCTCATTGCTGTAAATTCTGCAAGATGGGTGTCTAAATTGCAGGCAATAAGTTCAAAACACCCTTACTTCAGTTTCCATAGGGACAGAGTTACTCTCAGAACCAATCCATCCTTTCTTCTGAAGGTGGTCTCAGAGTCCAACATTAATCATAGACTTGCCCGTTTTCTTTCCCAATTTTTCCAACAAAGGAGAATGTTGCCTACATTTGTTGGATGTTCACAGACCATTATGTTTCTACCTCAGCAGAACTAAAGAATTTAGGAAATCGGAACATTTGTTTGTATCTTTTTCTGGCACAATTTTAGGAAAATCTGTTTCTAAGGTTACCTTGTCAAAATGGTTGAGATTGTATTACTTACTTTTATAATAGAAAGAATCTTAAGTTACCTGTGCCAGTGAAGGCACATTCCACCAGATCAATGGCTGCGGCAGCTGTATTCCATTCTAAGGCTTCCATGAGTGAAGTATGTGCAGCAGCAATTTGGGCTACTCCACATGCCTTTATTACTCATTACAAAGTGGATTTGGTTTCCAGGGGAAGAGCCTCCTTTGGTTTACTGTCTCTCAGGAATATCCTTCCATAGGGCCACCCAGGATCTAATGTCTGTGGGGGCTGTGTCCCAAGAGTCCAAGAATAGATGAATGACATCATATAAAGAAGTTTTGTCTTACCATAACGTTCCATCTGTGTCAATCTTCATCTGTTCTTGGCATCCCACCCTCCTTCCCCCTCCTGTGCATTCCTGGAGGAGTGAACCTTTGTCCTGTGTTTTTGTTAGGAAGCACCTTGGACTTTGCTTCATTTAGTTTAGTTTAGTTTCCTTCTATTTTTCTAAAAGTCTGCAGACTCTATCTGAGGTAATGTAGTGAGGGGCATTGTGGTTAGACTCTTAGCTGAAGAGTTTTTTGGCTGGTGCAAGCTATATAACGGCCAAACTGGTTCCGAGGATTGGAACGGTAACCCAACAGTCATGAATAGATGAAAATTGACAATAGAAATGAAACATAAAGTAAGACATAACTTATTTTTGTTTGGATATCTTCTTATAGTCGCATGAATAAAATTTTTTAGTGTGAACAAATATGTCTCTCTCTCTCTCTCCATGAAACACTTAATTCTTCCAGCTGTACCCTTGCACCTACCCACAAAACTACTCGGCCTTGAAGAGAATAACAGTTTACAACCAAGAAATAAGTTTCTTTTTTTGCAAGTTGGAGTTGGGCATTTTTTTCATACCTTAAATTATTTTTCAAAACCTTTATTCTACAAAATAAAAAATGATAGGTACACTAAGATTAGCATCTCCTTCCTGATCATCTTTCTGTCTTGTGGCTTCCTAGTTTGAAAGTATCATTCCAATTCTCCATCTTTCATTTAAAGTTGTATTTAATTATGACTGACCTTATTTAAAAGGTTACGCTTCTTTTCATAATTGTGTACGTCTGCCTTATATATTGATTTAAGTGTTTACTGAAGATTATTTCTTGAATTGTGTTCTTTCATAAGATTTAGTATTTAATGGATCAAATGTATGTAATGACATCTTCCTATTTATTTTCATTTAAGGTAGTAATATATATACTGTGCAAACTCTTGGTCACTGGATTGAAAAAAAAAAGTAGTAGTTTAGGCCAGAAAACAAATTTTCTAAGACTCTGTGCTTTACTGTTTCAAGACCATCTATTAACTGACCATTTGAGTACTGTAGATACCAGGGAAGACTGGCCAATGCACCCTGGGATTAGTTGTGACAGAGTAGTAATATTGCATTAAAAGGCATTCATACTAAAATAAAGGTATTTTTAGAGTTCTTTAACACTATTTAAAAAGCATCAAAACACACATTTCCCAATGCAGGAATAGAGAATATGCCTTATCGAGACCGCTCTGATGCCTTAAAGGTTTGATAAATAGCAAAGAAAGTTTTTTCTAAACATTTAAAATCTTTAAATTCTTGCACAAAAAGCATGTGCATTAGCTTAGATTTTATCACTAAAAACCAGCACAAGTAACCATGCAGTGTGTATATAGTATTGCATGGTCTTAATAAGAATGAGCTTGTGTTGCCAATAGCATTGTAAAGAATAGTGCCTGGTTTACAGTCTGCTAGTTACTTCTTGTATGAGTTACCAGAGGTTACAAGGGTTATGTAGTTTTATTTAGTTAGGCCCCATGTAGTGAAATGTGTATAACTTGCTTCAGTTACCAGAATTTTCACCATGCCCATAATTTTCCAAAGATTACTGCAAGAACAATTTGAGGCAGAGACTTGAAGCTTAATAGTTTGACTCCGCCCTAAAGAGGTAGTAACATTTTTAACTGGTTTATAACATTCTCATATTCATCAACGCTTGTTTAAAATGTGCCCGAAGTTTACACAAACGTAACATATCACACTGTGTCATATGTACAAAGGACCATTAGTGTCTTAGTTGTTAGAGCTTGTTTTATGAAAAACTGTTTTATATACCTTGCTAGGGCTGCTCATATGCTAGGTAAGAGCATAAACAATTGTAAGCAAAAAGAAAAAATATGTAGCTCTTAACTTGCAATTTTCTTATGCGACAGATATGCTATGCTTCAGCTTCTTTAATGACTCAGATCCTAAAACTTCATACAGCTATGCATTCTTTATCTTTTACCATTAAAGATTTTACTGTATTTTTTAACCATTTAAGTGAAATTACTAAATAGAGCAATTTATATTCTTTCAAAGGCCATGTGCCTTTTCATGAGAAGGCCACACTATAATTTACCAACATGAAAGCATAGGTTTGCACAGAGATGAAACTGTATACTACTGTCCATAGCTATTTTGTATTTATAGTCAAGAAACAAATTGTCCTCTGCCATTCTCCATATTTTACAGTTCAACTTCCAGTAATTCTTTTCGATCTGGTAGGATTTCTTGGGCATTTCGGATAAACTGGTTTTCATTCTTGGTTGGACTCAGTTTGAATTAAGAAGAAACACTGTTTTTTCCTTAAAACATTTGTTTTTTGAGCCATATATTTAATCTTGTTTAACTGCGAATAGCCCCGTTCGAGGGTGAAGGGAAAGAAAAGAGCACAACTTTCAAAAATTGTCCATGCATGTAGCAGGATCCTCCAAAGTATTTGTGTGTGGCACACTCATTGTTCAGATTTTTAGTTCCTCCTTCGGTTAGGAGAACAAAATGACCCATGTGTGCTATGGCTTCTTCCAGGACTGTCCCATTACAGCAGATCTTACCAGTTACACCTGTTGAGATTTTATTCAGGTTTTAGCATCTGGCAATTCGTTGGAAGATTTTCATAAACACTGCTTTTGTTTCTTTCGCTGTTTCAGTCACGTGTTTAACATCATTGTAATGTGTTCAGATACTTCATCTGGAATTTTTTTTTTTGGCTATTAGATAAGCACACAACGGAGACAGTTGCCTTTACTGCTTAATTTGGAAGAGTAGGTCCTGTGTTCCTGTGCAAACGTTATTTTGCTTCCATTCCATATGACAGTGGTTCTGAAAATTTGCAAGCTGGAGGACCCCTTTTATAAAAGAAATATTTTAGGGGACCCCTATAGGTGGCAGCACACATGCATTACATTTTGATCAACTCCACCCACCCAGCCATTTCAGTGTCCCGTTACTTTGCTCTTTGCTTCTCCTGAGTTGCCATAAACACTGTTCAAAACCTCTGTGTGCATACTGTTTTCTACTTTACTTCTACAATGATTACACATATTTAGATTTAATTTAAAACTTTTATTTCAAATTTTATACCAAAACCATTTGCTAAACAAAGCAGTACAGTCTCACAATGAAAACAGATTTCGCATTAAAACTTCTGTGCCTTTGAAACTCGCATTCAAAAACATGCATCTGGCAAGTGGTGGATTAAATTTACCTTTGGGCTGTTTTCAAATCTTAGGCCCCTTGCACAAATTTGTCATACCATGCAAAGGTTCTTTGACTTACCTTCTTGATTGTACAGTTAAATTGTCTTCTTTTTCTTTCAGCTGTTCCCTTTAGGGGTCGCCACAGCGGATCATCTGTTTCTATTTCTTTCTCTCCTCTGCACCTTGCTCTATCACACCAACCACCTGCATGTCCTCTCTCACCACATGCGTAAACCTTATCTTAGGCCTTCCTCTTTTCCTCTTAACTGGCAGCTCCATCCATTTCCCAATATACCCAGCATCCCTCCTCGGCACATGTCCAAACCAATGCAATCTTGCCTCTCAGGCTTTGTCTATAAACAGTCCAACCTGGGCTGACCCTCTAATATACTTGTGCCTAATAATGTCCACCCTCGTCACATCCAGTGCAAATCTTAACATCTTTAACCTCTGCCACATCCATCTCTGACTCTTGCCTTTTTGTCAATGCCATTGTCTCCAACCCATATAACATAGCTGGTCTCACTACCCTCTTATAGACCTTTCCTTTCACTCTTACTGGTACTAGTGTGACAGAAATCACTCCTGCCACTCTTCTCCACCCACTTCACCCTGCCTGTACTGTCTTCTTCACCTCTCTTCCACACTCGCCATTATTCTGAACTGTTGATCCCAAGTATTTAAACTCATCCACCTTTGTCAGCTCTACTCCCTGCATCCTTACTATTCCTCTATCCTCCCTCTCATTCACGCACATATATTCTGTCTTAGTTCTGCTGACCTTCATTCCTCTCCTCTCTCTAGAGCATATCTCCACCTCTCCAGGCTCTCCTCAACCTGTTCCCTACTCTCATTACAGATAACAGTGTCATCTGCAAACATCATAGTCCACGGGGACTCCTGTCTGATCTTGTCTGTCAACCTGGCCATCACCATTGCAAATAAGAAGGGGCTCAGAGCTGATCCTTGATGAAATCCTACTTCCACCTTAAACGCATCCGTCACTCCCACCACAGACCTCACTGTTGTCACACTACCCTCGTACATATCCTGTACCACTCTTACTTCTCTGCCATTCCTGACTTCCTCATACAATACCAAAACTCCTCTCTAGGCACCCTGTCATATGCTTTCTCTAAGTCCACAAAGACACAACGCAACTCCTTCTGACCTGTGAATGTCTCCATCAACACTCTCAGAGCAAACATCACATCTGTAGTGCTCTTTTCTGGTGTGAAACAGTACTGCTTTTCACTAATCATCACCTCCCTTTTTTACCTAGCTTCCACTACTTTTTCCCATAACTTCATGCTGTGACTTATCAGTTTTATCCCTCTGCAGCTGCTACAGCTCTGCACATCACCGTTATTCTTAAAAATTGGTACCAACACACTTTTTCTCTGCTCCTCGGGCATCCTCTCACTTTCCAAGATTTCAGTAAACAATCTGGTTAAAAACTCCACTGCCATTACTCCTTAACACCTCCATGCTTCCATGGGTATGTCATCTGGACCAACAGCCTTTCCATTCTTCTTCCCCTTCATAGCTATCCTTACTTCCTCCTTGCTAATCCATTGCACTTCCTAATTCACTATCCCCACATCATCCAACCTTTTCTCTTTCTCATTCTCTTCATTCAGCAGCCCCCCAAAGTACTCTTTTTCCAACTGCTCAATACACTCTACTCGCTTGTGAGTACGTTTCTCTCATTGTCCTTTATCACCCTTACCTGCTGCACATCTTTCCTCATTCGGTCCCTCTGTCTAGCCAATCTGTACAGGTCCTTTTCTCCCTCCTTAGTCTCCAACCTTACCTTGGCCTTCGCCACCTCTTTGCCATGCACCTCATCTCCTTGTACTCCTGTCTACTTTCTTCATCTCTCTGACAAAATCCCACTTCTTGTTGTTGTTCTTCTTCTCCAACCTCTTTCTCTGTATACTCTCCTGTACTTCCTCATTTCACCACCAGGTCTCCTTGTCCTCCTTCCTCTGTCCAGATTTCACACCAAGGACCTTTCTAGCAGTCTCTTTTACTAGCTCTGCTGTAGTTGCCCAGCTGTTCGGTAACTGTTCACTGCCACCTCACAATCACCCGTTTTCAATTTCCACCATTTGACCCTTGCTGCTGCTGCCCTCAATCTTCTCTTCTTGATTACCAATGTCATCCTACATACCACCATTCTATGCTGCCTAACTACACTTTCCTCTGTCACCACTTTACAGTCTCCAATCTCCTTCAAACTGTCCCTCCTGAACAGGAGTACCACTTGTTGGAGCATGTTTTAAATTTATAGTTTTGAACATTTTTCTAGTAAGTAATGAAGCAAAATATCATCATTCTCTTTCGGCTTTTCCCGTTAGGGGTCGCCACAGCGGATCATCTCTTTCCATTTCTTCCTATCCTCTGCATCTTGCTCTGTCACACCAACTGCCTGTATGTCCTCTCTCACCACGTCCATAAACCTTATCTTAGGCCTTCCTCTATTCCTCTTACCTGGCAGCTCCATCCTTAGCATCTTTTTCCCAATATACCCATCATCCCTCCTCAGCACATGTCCAAACCAACGCAATCTCGTCTCTCTTGCTTTGTCTCCAAACTGTCCAACATGAGCTGACCCTCTAATATACTGATTCCTAATCCTATCCATCCTAGTCACACCGATTGCAAATCTTAACATCTTTAACTCTGCCACATCCAGCTCTGACTCCTGCCTTTTGTCAATGCCACTGTCTCCAACCCATATAACATAGCTGGTCTCACTACCCTCTTGTAGACCTTCCCTTTCACTCTTACTGGTACCCGTCTGTCACAAATCACTCCTGACACTCTTCTCCACCCATTCCACCCTGCCTGTACTCTCTTCTTCACCTCTCTTCCACATTCACCATTACTCTGAACTGTTGATCCCAAGTACTTAAACTCGTCCACCTTTACCAACTCTACTCCCTGCATCCTCACCATTCCTCTACCCTCCCTCTCATTTACACACATATATTCTGTCTTAGCCCTGCTGACCCTCATTCCTCTGCTCTCTAGAGCATATCTCCACCTCTCCAGAGTCTCCTCAACCTGATATATGAACCAGTAATGACAAAACTGCTCAATTCAGAACATTTCAACCATAAAAGGCCACTCAAACTTCAGTTATTACAATCCACCAGTATCACCTAGTATGTACAATCTCTGCAGAAATAAAACTCATCTGAATAATTCCACATCAAAGAGGTCTGTAACTGATGAAAAGGTTGCTGCTTGCCGACAACTTTATATTTGTGTTTCATCTACAAATTCAGTGCCTGCTGCCTTTGAAGAATAAACTGCCTACTGTGGTACCAAAAAAAAAAAAAAAAAATGGTAAGCTGGTAATATTGCATAGACCAGGGAAAGGATAGCAAACTGAAAATAGGTTCATAGTTACTAGGCATCTCATCAAAAGGAAGGACATACTCGGGACTGCAGCACCCCACCTCCCTTAAAATACAACACAGTATCAGCTTCTTCTTCTTCTTTCGGCTTTTTCCTGGTTAGGGGTCGCCACAGCGGATCACCTGTCCGCTCATGATGGGCAGTGGAGTTTTTTTACAGTGTTGAGTTGCCAGCCCGGCACCCAACCTTCCACTGAAGGCACACACACACATACTCACCCCTAAGGCCAATTTAGTGTCCAATTCACCTACAGCATGTCTTTGGGATGTGGGAGGAAACCGGAGCACCCGGAGGAAACCCACGTGACCACAGGGAGGACATGCAGACTCCGCACAGAAGGCACCCCAGCCGAGGATCGAACCAGAGAACCTCTTGCTGTGAGTTGACAGTGCTAACCAGTGCACCACCGTGGCCGCCCAGCAATCTCACTATATGCTGTGGGAGTAGAACCCACAGCTTTCCGCATCAAAACACAAGAATGATTCTAACACTGCTTTCAAATTCTGTACCACAATAGTGATACCATTTGCTAAACAAAACAGTTGCATTTTGTAAACAGACTTGGTATTAGCAGTAGTAAACTTATCTTCCTTTGAAGCTCTCAGTTCCTTGCAAATGTGCCTAAAACTAAATTCATTGAAAAATGCATATGAAACTTGAGTTCCTTGAGAAATGCAGCTTGGTAGTTGAGGTAGGGAGGATTCAGGCTCTTGTTTCCTGTGGCTACAGTACAGGGTTTGAGCCTAAGCAAATTATTAACCACCAGCTTATAACCCTAACTAGGGCATGTCACACACACCTGAACCTCTTGGTGTAAGAAATCTGGACAACCTGTCATACTGAGTGTGGTGCGGCAAAGGCCCAGAACTAGGGACACATTTTAAATATGACTCTTATAAACTTTGAAAGTTGATGCAACAACAGAAAATTTGTGCTAATGCAAAATTTGAAGGATATGAAGGCTAAAGCTCTGTCTGCCATTATTTTCTGATTTCAATCCTCAGTGATTTGCCAGAAAACAACAATTCTATGAGAAACTGACCAAACATATGTAGCAAAAGTCTGGACATTATGTGAAAATTTGGACAGTTGAGATTTTTATTCAAGCCTTGCTTAAAGGAAAAGAAAATATGGGGCAAGAACCTGGACAGTTTTAGGTAGCATACCCCCTCCTGTTACACGTACACACACACCCCTCTCTGTCCCTCTTAACATGCACACACGCACCTCTCTGTCTCCGTCTTACTTACACACATACACACACACACACACACACACACACACACACACACACACACACACACACACACACACACACACACACACACACACACACACAAACCATACTTCTCAACTTCTTAACGCAAGAAGTCTAGACAAATTCTGTTGTTATTGGGGGGGGGCAAAACTAGGGACACCTTTTGTGTTGCTCTTACAAAATTTGAAAGTTTGATGCAACAAATTTTGCATTAGCACAAATTTCCTTAAGGATATTAAGTCTAAAGCTCAAAAGTCTGCCATTATTTTCTGACTTCAGTTCTCAATCATTTCCCAGGGATGTGCCAAAAAACACAATTTTATGAGAAACAGACCAAAAAGTGAGGCAAAAATCTGGACATTCTGCAAAAAATTTGGACAGTGCAATGTTTTTTATTCACGTCTTGTTTAAAAAAATTACCTTCTGGGTCTTTCAATGAGATCATCAGAATCGGCTCTGCCGGGCCAGATGTGCGTGTTTCACTGTTGCAGTCATTACAACTGGGTTGTTCTGCTGGCAGGCTACCTGCAGTCGGCCTGAATTCCAACGTCTAGGTCCGGTGTCTGTTGCTGTTACCTCCTCCCTGACGTCAGTGTGCCAGGGGTATAAAAGATGCAGCCGACGCCATTTTCTTCAGTATTTCTTGCCGCGGGGTGCCCGAAGCAAAAGCAGTTCGCAAGTGCCGGTCGGCAGACTCCTGAGATTTTCAAGTTCGAATTTCAAATCCGAAGTCTTCATTAAAAGCTAAGTACCCCATTGGGGAAACTTTTTTCTTGCTCCAGACCGATGTCAGAAAAGTTAATAATTGTATTTCTTGTGGGAAGCAAATACCTCATAAGGATTTTCATTCTTACTGCATTCCTTGCCTAGGCCCTGACCACAACATTGCTGGTTGTCGGTTTTGTGCTAGATTTAACCAACGCACTATTAAGCGTCTGTACGATTTTGCATTTCATTACTTTGGCCGAAGATTTAATTATATAATGCCGTCAGAACAGCCGACGACCAGAGTTTACAAAAAATGCAAAGAAAAAGAGAAGGACAGGCATCAGAGGTCCAAAATTGATGACGAGACTTCTTCTAGGCCAGTCGCTGGTTCTCAGTGAGGCGCTTTTGCAGCCCCTGATGACCGTTACTTTAGAGCCCAGGCCGATGCCGACTCCCACGTAGAGTCAACCAGGCCTACAGAAACACAAGATATTGGACCTTCGGAAACCATTCCCTCAGATGGGTCCGGAGCTGCTGAGCAGGCATCGGCTTCTGTGGGCATTTTCAGGCCTACACAATTACATGTTTAAACTACTTCAGCTTCAAAGGCAAAGACTAAAGCAGCTTTAAAGACAAAGAAACAAGTACAACAGCCCCATGGACATTCTTCCATGCCTAAAAAACAGATGCTCAAAATGGCCGAAGACCTAATTACTTTGATAAGGGGTTCTCATCCCCCTCCTGATAAGATGCCTAGGCAAGAGATAGAATATGAATCTTAGCAATCTTTCATCTGATTCTTCTTCTGATCAGGAATACACTGTTCCTCCTTATGAGGATTCTGATGTTGAAAAATCTATCCCCTCAGCTTCTCCTCCTGAGGATTATTCTTTTGGGGAAACACTGCATACCATGAGGGAGCATTTCCACTGGGAGAGCCAAGATTATTCAGAATCTAAGGAAAGGCTCAGAGACTTTCTTTTACTGCCTCAGCACAGGCCCCTAGCTATTCCACTTGTGCTAGACATTGTAGATGTATTTTCAGAGTCCAGTCTGACTCATGACTCCTTACCTCCAGCTCCTGTTAAGCCAGACGGATACTACAGGGTTCCAGACTCGCACAAATTTCTTTTTAAAAACCCTGCTGCTGACCCAGAAACTATCTCTCAGGGTCCCAAGCGGGTCAAGGCTTCCACTGCAAAAAACCCTACCCCCTCTGACAGATTCCAGGCCACTGGACAGATGGGGAAAAAAGATTTACATGTCTGCTACCTTGGATATAAGGGCTTTAAATTGTCAGTTTCATATGCTTAAATATCAGCAGTATATTATGTCACTGCTTAAACAGAAAATGTTGACAAATTCTGAATGTGCAGAAAATAAAGAAATGCAGGATTTATTGCATGCAGCTGAACAAGTTGGAAAGAATACTTTACAATGTGGTTTTGATTCTTTGGACGCCTCCTGCAGAGCCGCTGTTACGGGCTCTGACATTAGGAGACATGCTTGGTTAAAGGAACAAAATCTGCCTGATCATGTTAAAGCAAAATTATTAGATGCTCCATTACAGCATGATATCTTGTTTGGTGTTAAAGCAGAAGAGGTGTTGAAAATGGAGGACAAAGCCAAATGTATGCAAACTGTCAAGGATTTCTTACAGGTACAGCCTCTAAGATTTAGCAGACACTGGCCTACAAAGAATTGGCCCTTTCCAGTGTCAGACAGGCCACAAAGAGGCAGATAAAGACTTCCTAGAGGCAAATCCCAGCCCCAAGGCTTGTACAGGTCTAAACAGTGGGGTGCTTCTACCTCCAAAAGTGGAGAAGACAAATCACAGCCATACAGAAAGCAGTCCCAATGACTTTCCTCTGCCAGCGCCAAGCACTTATCTTCTGGCAGCTCCTTTAGGGGGAAAACTAGCACTTTTTTCTCAAAACTGGCACCCAATCACCCAGGACAAATGGGTCTTGAACATAGTGTCACAAGGTTACAGGTTCCACTTTCACACCCTGCCAAGGGCAAATGGTATGCCAGACCTGCAAAAAATCAATGGGCAGTGGCACAAAAACAAGTTTCATCCCTCATGGACATGAGGGCCATTCAGCAAGTACCACAACAAGAGCAGGGACAAGGATTTTGCTCAAGACTTTTCTTGATGCCCAGGAAGGACAAAGCCTGGAGGCCAATACTGGGCCTATCTGTTCTAAACACATACCTGGATATTCCAAAATTCAAAATGTTGACTCTGCAGCAGCTTCTGCCCATGTTGGGCAAGAAGGCTTGGCTTGTAACTTTAGACCTAAAAGAGGCATACCTGCATGTCCCAATCAGACAGTCATGCAGAAGATACCTCAGATTCATAGCTGGCTCAATGCACTACCAATTCTCTGCACTGCCCTTTGGCTTATGTACTGCGCCCAGAGTCTTCACAAAATACCTGGCACCAGTAATTGCAATTTGCAGACAAAGAGGAATACAAATATATCCTTACTTGGTTGACTGCCTTATTCAAGCAGAGAACAAGGACATACTACTACAGCATCTGGCGTTTGTAAAAAGATTATTAACATGCCTAGGGTACACAGTAAATGAAAATAAATCAAAACTCGTACCCTCTCAAGAGATAATATTCCTGGGTGCAAGCTTAAATACAACTGCCCTTATGGCTTATCTCACACCAGACAAACAAAGGCAACTGACTACTTATTTCAAAAAGTTGGCAGCAAACACCCAGTTAACTGCAAGAAAACGTCTGCAGGCTTTGGGCTTCATGGCATCCTGCATTCTGCTAATTCCATATGCAAGACTGCATATGAGGAAACTACAATGGTATCTAAAAATTGTTTTGACTCAACATTGCCACAGCCTAGAAACAATAATTACACTCATTCCCTGCCTGCAACAGGAGTTTCGATGGTGGGCAAAGGCCTGTCACCACAACAAGGGGCAGCCATTCACCATACCCCCAGCCAGGCAGACATTGACAACAGATGCATCGGATTATGCCTGGGTGGCCCTCATGTCAAGAAGATGTATTCAGCGCTCATGGTCCGCAATCCAAATGCATCTACATATCAATCAAAAAGAGATGCTAGCTGTTCAAAATGACCCGACAGCCTTCAAGGACCTACGTCATCCAGGACAACTACTGATAAAGACGGACAGTACTGCAGTCATGTGGTACATAAACAAGCAGGGAGGTACACATTCCTACCCCCTTTGCAGACTAGCTGTGACTTTGTGGGACACAGCATTGACTTGCCAAGTACATCTGCAAGCACAATTCCTGCCAGAAAGATAAATAATCTAGCAGACTAACTAAGCAGAAACCTCATGGATCACCACGAGTGGAAATTGGATCCACAAGTCTTCAACATGATAACAAGGAATTGGGGATGCCTGGACATAGATCTATTTGCTTCCTTTCACAACTGCTAACTACAGAGATTCTGCACAAGGACTTATGCAAGCATGGAAAGTGGATGCTCTATCTTTCAGCTGGAAAAACTTAACAGTGTATGCCTTTCCCCCACTGCTGCTCCTCCCCAAGGTACTCCTAAAGGTCAGACAAAGCCAAAAATGATACCGATTGCCCCAGACTGGCCCCGCCAGCTCTGGTACCCAATCCTAAGTAACTTGACTCAATGCCCAGCATGGGCATTACTTCAAATTCCTCACTTACTGACCCAACAAAGCAATCGGATCCTGCACAGCCAACTCGAGGCCTTAAATCTGGCAGCATGACGGATAATGTAGCTTTTCAAAACACACCTCTCTCTAAAGCGGTGATGGATGTTATCTTGGAGGCCAGGAGGCCCAGTACCAGAAAATCTTATGCAGAAAAATGGAAGAGATTCTGTGCTTGGAACCAGGCACAAGGAATTGACATGATTGTTCCACATCTCTCAGATTTTGCAATACTTAACTGAGATGCTGAACAAAGGCCTATCCTTTTCATCAATTAAGATTCATGCATCTGCCATTTCAGCTCATTACAATACAGAGCCACCTATTTTTTCTCATCCTTTATTAAGGCAGAGGAACCAAAAACTTAAGGCCCTCCAAGGAGATCACCAATACCTGCATGGGACCTCAACTATGTCTTGGAAAAACTCACTCTGCCTCCTTCTGAGCCAGCCGCTACAGCTGATATAAAATTTTGATCATGGAAAACAGCTCTGCTCCTAGCAATAACCTATGGAAGGTGAGTCTCCGAGCTACAGGCCCTCATGGCTGTAGAACCTTTTATCATGTTCCATCCAGATAGGGTTTCTCTAAGGACAAACCCCAGATTTATGCCTAAGGTAGTGTCCAGTGTGGCCCTCAAACTATTCATTTGCCTACCTTTTATCCAAACCCACAGAATAGGAGTGAGAATCTTCTGCATACTTTGGACATACACAGACAATTGCACTTCTACTTGGACAGAACCAAAGCTTTCAGAAAGACTGAGCAATTACTGGTAGCGTATGCTGCAGGATCACAAGGAAAGGATATCTCAAAGCAGACTATTTCAAAGTGGATAGGTCACTGCATTCATTTATGCTATTCTCAAAATGGCAAATCAGTGCCTAAGGACATTGGGCCACATTCAACCAGAGCAGTAGCTACTTCAGCAGCCTTCCTCAGAGGAGTGCCAACCAAAGACATTTTACAGGCTGCAACCTGGAGTTCAGTGCACACTTTTACAAAGCACTACTACTTACCACTCTACTCCAAATCCAGGGCAGGCTTTGCCACTGCAGTCCTGCAGGGCCTCATAGCCGCCCCTAATTCTGTTTAGTTCCAGACTCCCAACCTTAGCTTTGGGATTCAACCCAATTGTAATGACGGCAACAGTGAAACACGATGAACATAGCACAGTTGTGTACCTACCATAAATGTAGATGTTAGAGTGTATTCACTGTTGCAGTCCAGGTTACCCACCCACCATCCCCCTTATCTTTGCTGGGACCTTATCTATACTTCTCTATTCTATACAACCTATGTGGTGTATTTGCGTGTAGATGAAGGAAACTTGTTACTTGGTGCATGCATGCTTTATAGACATATTTTTAGCCTACCCTTCTGGGGGCACCTGACATCTGGGGCAAGAAAAACTGAAGAAAATGGCATCGGCTGCATCATTTATACCCCTGGCTCACTGACGTCAGGGAGGAGGCAACAGCAACTGATGCCGGACCTAGACTTTGGAAATCAGGCTGACTGCGGGTAGCCTGCCAGCAGGATAACCAATCATAATGACTGCAACAGTGAATACACTCTAACATCTACATTTATGGCAGGTACACAACTGTACATGTTCATCGTGTTTCACTGTTGCAGTCATTACTCTTGGGTTATCCTGCTGGCAGGCTACCCGCAGTCGGCCTGAATTCCAAAGTCCTGGTCCGGCGTCAGTTGCTGTTGCCTCTTCCCTGATGTCAGTGCGCCTGGAGTATAAAAGAAGCAGCCAATGCCATTTTCTTAAGTCTTTCTTGCCGCACGGTGCCCGAAGCAAAAGAAATTCGCAAGTGCTGGTCGGCCGACTCCTGAGATTTTCAAATCCGAATTTCAGAACCGAAGTCTTTATTAAAGCTAAGTATTCCATTGGGGAAACTTTTTTCTCGCTCCAGACCGATGTCAGAAAAAGTTAACAATTGTATTTCTTGTGGGAGGCAAATACATCGTAAGGATTTTCACTCTTATGTATTCCTTGCCTAGGCCCTGACCACAACATTGCTAGCTGTCTGTTTGGTGCTAGATTTAACCAACGCACTATTAAGCGTCTGTTCGATTTTGTATTTCATTACTTTGGCCGAAGGTTTAATTATCTCATTACATCCGAGTGACGCCTCCAGGTGCATCTGCAGTTATAACTCCTACTGCTCCTCTAGGCGTCAAATATTACTTAGCATATTTGCATTAATAATTCCAAAACCATGCTACATACAAGGTTTAAAAATATTTTATCTTGAAGCATACATGATGGCAAACACAATTGTATTGATATTTGACCTCTGTCAATGAGTATTTGTTAGAATTGTAAGGTGATAATTTAATTTTTAAAGGCTCAGGCCACATCCACTAGGAGTTAAAGGTACATACTCAAAATAGTTGCGCTGGAGTGAATAGCCGTCTGAACAGCCGACGACCGAAGTTTACAAAAAACGCAAGGACAAGGAAAAGGATAGGCATCTGAGGTCCAAAACCGACGAGGCCTCCGTTAGGCCAGTCGCCAGTTCCCAGTGAGGCAATTTCACAGCCCCTGGCGCCCGCTATCTCAGAGCCACAGGCCACTTCAGACTCCCATGTGGAGCCGACTGGGCCTCTGGATACTCAACGTATTGGACACTCTGAAATCATTCCCTCAAATGGGTCCAGAGCCGCTGAGCAGGCATCTGCTTCTGAGGGTGTCTTCAGACCTGCACAATTATGTTAAACCATCTTCAGCTTCAAAGACAAAGACTAAAGCAGCTCTAAAGACAAAGAAACAAGTACAGCATTCTCCTACTCGGACTTCCATACCTAAAAAAACAGATGCTTAAAATGGCCAAAGACCTAATTACTTTGATCAGAGGTTCCCATCCCCCTCCTGATAACAGGCCTAGGCAAGAGACAGAATGATTCTTCTGATCAGGTTTCTGTTTCCTCTGATTCCTCTTCTGAACAGGATTATTCTATTTCTCCCTATGAGGATTTTGATGCTGAAGAATCCATTCCTTCAGCCTCTCCTCCTGAGGATTATTCTTTTGGGGAAACACTGCATACCATGAGGGAGCATTTCGACTGGGAGAGCCAAGATTATTCAGAATCTAAGAAAAGGCTCAGAGACTTTCTGCTATTACTTCAGCACAGACCCCTTGCTATTCCACCTTTTCTAGACATTGTAGATGATGTATTTTCAGTATGTCCCCTGACTCTCTACCTCCTGCACCTGCTAAGCCTGACAGATACTACAGGGTCCCAGATTCTCATAAATTCCTATATAGAAACCCTGCTGCTGACCCAGAAACTATATCTCGGGGTCCCAAAGGGGTCAGAGCTTCCACTGCAAAAAACCCTGTCCCCTCTGATAGGGATTCTAGGGCACTGGACAGATGGGGGAAAAAAGTTTACACTTCTGCTACCTTGGCTGTAAGGGCCTTAAATTGTCACTTTCATATGCTTAAATATCAGCAATATTTAATGTCACTGCTTAAACAGAAAATGTTGACAAATTCTGAATGTTCAGAGAACAAGGAAATGCAGGATTTATTGCATGCAACTGAACAAGTGGGAAAACGTACTTTGCAATGTGGTTATGATTCACTGGAAGCTTCTTGTAGGGCCGCTGTTACAGGTTCTGTTATTAGAAAGCATGCTTGGTTAAAGGAACAGAATCTACCTGATCATGTTAAAGCAAAATTATTAGATGCTCCATTACAGCATGATACTTTGTTTGGTGCTAAAGCAGAAGAGGTGTTGAAGAAAGTGGAGGATATAGCAAAATCCATGCAGACAGTTAAGGATTTTTTTACAGGTACAGCCACCCAGATTTAGCAGGAACTGGCCTTCCAAAAATTGGTCCTTTCCAGTGTCAGACAGGCCACAAAGAGGCAGATCTCAGCCCCAAGGCTCATACAGGCCTAAACAATGGGGTGCTCCTACCTCCAAAAGTGGAGACGACAAATCACAACCTTACAGGAAACAGTCCCATTGACTTCCCTCTGCCAGATCCAAGCACTTTTTTTTTGGCAGCCCCCTTAGAGGGAAAACTAGCACTTTTTTCACCAAATTGGCAAATGATTACCCAAGACAAATGGGTCTTGAACATAGTGTCCCAGGGCTACAGGTTCCGTTTTCACACCCTACCAAGGGCAAAAGGTATGCCAGACCTGCCACACAATCAATGGGCAGAGGCACAAAAGCAAATTAAAGCCCTCATGGACATGAGGGCTATTCAACAAGTACCACAACAAGAGCAGGAGCAAGGATTTTATTCGAGACTTTTCTTGGTGCCCAGAAAGGACAAAAACTGGAGACCAATACTGGACCTGTCTATACTAAACACGTTTCTGGAGGTTCCAAAATTCAAGATGTTGAGACTACAGCAGCTACTGCCCATGCTGGGCAAGAAGGCTTGGCTCGTAGCTTTGGACCTAAAAGAGGCATACCTGCATGTCCCAATCAGACAATCCTGCAGAAGATACCTCAGATTCATAGCTGGCTCAATGCACTACCAATTCTCTGCACTGCCCTTTGGCTTATCTACTGCGCCCAGGGTCTTCACAAAATGTCTGGCACCAGTAATTGTGTTTTGCAGACAGAGGAATTCAAATATATCCCTACTTGGACGACTGCCTTATTCAAGCAGAGAACTAAGACATTCTTCTACAGCATCTGGCGTTTGTAAAAAGATTACTGATTTGCCTAGGGTAGACAATAAAAGAAAATAAATCAAAACTCGTACCCTCTCAAGAGATAATATTCCTGGGTGCAAGCTTAAATACAACTGCCCAGATGGCTTATCTCACGCCAGACAAACTAAGGCAATTGACTTCTTACTTCAAAAAGTTGGCAACAAAGACCCAGTTATCTGCAAGGAAAATCCTGCAGGCCTTGGGCTTCATGGCATCCTGCATTCTACTAATTCCATATGCCAGGCTGCATATGAGGAAAATACAATGGTATCTAAGTGTTTGGACTCAGCATTGCCACAGCCTGGAGACAGTAATTACCCTTATTCCCTGCCTGCAACAGGAGTTTTGATGGTGGGCACAGGCCTGTCACCACAACAAGGGTCTGCCATTCACTTTACCCGCAGCCAGACAGACACTGACAACGGATGCATCAGATTATGCCTGGGGGGGGGGGCCATATGGCAGGAAAATGTATTCAGGGCACATGACCTGCAAGCCAGATGCATCTTCATATCAATCAAAAAGAGATGCTAGCTGTTCAGAATGCCTTGACAGCTTTCAAGGATCTACTTCATCCAGGACAGCTACTGATAAAGATGGACAATACTACGGTCATGTTGTACATAAACAAGCAGGGAGGCACACATTCCTACCCCCTCTGCAGACAAGCAATGACCTTGTGGGACACTGCATTGACTTATCAAGTTCACCTGCAAGCACAATTCCTGCCAGGAAAAACCTATTCTGGCAGGTGAACTAAGCAGAAACCTCATGGATCCCCATGAGTGGAAACTGGATCCACAAGTCTTCAGCATGATAACAAGGAAATGGAAATGCCCAGACATAGATCTATTTGCCTCCCCTCACAACTGCCAATTACAGAGATTTTGCACAAGGATTTATCACAAGCAAGCATGGAGAGTGGACGCCCTATCTTTCAGCTGGAAAAACCCTAACAGTGTATGCCTTTCCTCCACTGCCTCTCCTTCCCAAGGTACTCCTAAAGGTCAGACAAGAGAAGCCAAAAATGATGCTGATTACACCAGACTGCATACGCCAGCATTGGTACCCAATCCTAAAGAGCTTGTCTCAAGGGTCCAGCATGGATATTGCCTCGAAATTCCCACTTGCTGACCCAACAAAACAATCGGATCCTGCAGAGTCAACTCAGGACCTTAAATCCAACAGCATGGCGGATAATGTAGCCATTCAGAACACTCCTCTTTAAAAGCTGTTATGGATGTTATCTTGGAGGCCAGGATGCCCAGTACCAGAAAATCTTCTGCAGAAAAATGGAAGAGATTCTGTGCTTGGAACCAGGAGCAAGGCATTGACACGCATGTGCCAAATATTCCTCAGATTTTACAATACCTAACTGAGATGCTGGACAAAGGCCTTTCCTTTTCATCAGTTAAGATTCATGCCTCTGCCATTTCAGCCCATTACAATACGGAACCACCAATCTTTTCTCATCCTTTAATAAGGCAGTACCTCAGAGGGGCCAAAAACATCAGGCCTCCAAGGAGAGCACCAATTCCGGCGTAGGACCTCAATTATGTCTTGGAAAAACTCACACTGCCTCCCTTTGAGCCAGCCTCAACAGCTGATATAAAATTCTTATCCTGGAAAACAGCTCTACTCCTAGCAATAACCTCTGCAAGACGAGTCTCGGAGTTACAAGCACTCATGGCTGTGGAACCTTTTATCATTTTTCATCCAGACAGGGTTTCTCTGAGGAAAAACCCAACTTTTATGCCTAAGGTGGTGTCCAGTGTGGCCCTCAACTAAACCATTCACTTGCCTACCTTTTATCCAAACCCACAGAACAAGGGTGAGAAAATTCTGCATTCTTTGGACATACACAGACAGCTATGCTTCTACTTGGACAGAACTAAAGCTTTCAGAAAGACTGAGCAACTTTTAGTGTCATATGCTGCAGGATCACAAGGAAGGGCTATCTCAAAACAGACTATTTCTAAATGGATAGGTCATTGCATCCGTTGCTGCTATTCTCAGCATGGTAAATAGTGCCTAAGGGCATTAAGCCTCATTCTACCAGAGCAGCAACCACTTCAGCAGCCTTCTTCGGAGGAGTACCAACCAAAGACATCTTAGAGGCTGCAACTTGGAGTTCAGTGCACACTTTTACAAAGCACTACCACTTACCTCTTTACTCTAAATCCAGAGCAGGCTTTGCCACTGCAGTGCTGCAGGGCCTCATAGCCTCTCCTAATCCTATTTAGCTCAGCCACCCTTTCTCAGCTTTGGGATTCAACCCAAGAGTAATGGCTGCAACAGTGAAACATGACGAACCTAGTACAGTTGTGTACCTACCATAAATGTAGATGTTCGAGTGTATTCACTGTTGCAGTCCAGGTTACCCTCCCCCCTTTCTTTTGCTGGGGTTTATCTGTACTTCTCTATTCTATACAACCTATGTGGTGTATTTGCTTGTAGATGAAGGATATGTTTCTTTACTGCATGTATGTTTATTTGCATAATATTTTTAGCCTACCCTTTTGGGGGCACCTGACATCTGGGGCAAAAAAAAATGAAGAAAATGGCATCGGCTGCATCTTTTATACCCCTGGTGCACTGACGGAAGAGGCAACAGCAACCGACGCCAGACCAGGACTTTGGAATTCAGGCCGACTGCGGGTAGCCTGCCAGCAGGATAACCCAAGAGTAATGACTGCAACAGTGAAAACACTCGAACATCAACATTTATGGTAGGTACACAACTGTACTTTTTCTTGTAAAAGGGAGAGATGCGAAGCCTGAAGCCACTGAAACAGTTTTAAATTTCCCTCCAACTTCCAACTGCAGGCAGAACACAGGGCAAGCAAACAGCTGCTCAGCCTCATCCGCACACGCAGAAGTTATTAGTTCTTCCTTTTTTTAAACTCTGGGTAAGCAGCTACTTAGCTGTGAATGCGGAAGTCTCTTTGTTTACTTTTTTACTGAAGGTGAGCTGCGTGGCCATAACCGTAATGAAAAATTGTTTGTTTTTTTTATTACAGCAAGGTTGGACATAAATCCAGGTGGGTGCAACTACAGCAGGGTTGGACAGCGGGATGTGAAATCCAGGTGGGTGCAACGACTGTGCAGACCCCTAGAAATGATAAATATGGACCCCCATGGGTCTGCGGACCACAGTTTCAGAATCACTGCCTTGTGTGTGTGTGTGTATATATATATATATATATATATATATATATATATATATATATATATATATACACACACACACACACACACACACACACACACACACACACACACACACACACACACACACACACATATATATATATATATATATATATATATATATATATATATATATATATATATATATATATATATAAAATCTATAACCCAGCCACTGGGGATGCACAAGCCAGTGCATTTCTTTGTGCCGGTCCCAAGCCCGGATAAATGGGGTGGGTTGCGTCAGGAAGGGCATCCGGCATAAAACCTCTGCCAAAATTACTGATGCGGAGAACTTTTCATAATTACATACTGGATCGGTCGAGGCCCGGGTAAACAACGACTGCCCCCAGTACTGTTGGCGGAAATTGGGCTACTATTGGCCGAAGAAGAAGAGGGGGAAGGCATGCCCGAAGGCAGGAAGAGAGGAGGAAGGTTAGGAGTATAGTACTGAGGGTAGGAATTTGAATGTTGGCAGTATGACTGGTATAGGGAGAGAGCTAGCTGATATGATGGAGAGAAGGAAGGTTGATATATTCTGCATGCAAGAGACCAGATGGAAGGGAAGTAAGGCCAAGTGTATAGGAGGCGGGTTCAAATTGTTCTGTCATGGTGTGGATGGCAGAAGGAATGGGGTAGGGGTTATCCTAATGGAACAGTATGCCAAGAGTGTTTTGGAGGTGAAGAGTGTCTGATAGAGTGATGTTTATGAAGCTTGAAATTGATGGTGTAATAATGAATGTTGTTAGTGCATATGCTCCACAAGTTGGGTGTGCGATGGATGAGAAAAAATTTTGGAGCGAGTTGGATTAAGTGGTGGTGAGTGTACCCAATGGTGAGAGACTAGTGATTGGAGCGGACTTCAGTGGGCATGTTGGTGAAGTGAACAGAGGGTATGAGGAAGTGATGGGTAGGTATGGTATTAAGGAGAGGAATGCAGGTGGTCAGATGATTGTGGATTTTGCGAAAAGGATGGACAATGGCTGTGGTGAATATGTATTTTAAGAAGAGGGAGGAGCATAGGGTGACGTAGAAGAGTAGAGGAAGATGCACACAGGTGGATTATATCCTATGTAGGAGGGCCAGTCTGAAGATTGGAGACTGTAAAGTGGTGACTGGGGAAAGTGTAGTTAAGCAGCATAGGATGGTGGTCTGCAGGATGATGTTGGTGATCAAGAAGCAGAGGAGGAGTGTGAAAGCAGTGCCAAGGATTAAATGGTGGAAGTTAAAAAAGGGTGATTGTGAGGTGGAGTTCAGGGAAGAGTTAAGACAGGCACTGGGAGGCAATGAAGAGTTACCGAATAGCTGGGTAACTACAGCAGAGCTAGTAAGGGAGACTGCTAGGAAGGTGCTTGGTGTGACATCTGGACAGAGGAAGGACAAGGAGACATGGTGGTGGAATGAGGAAGTACAGGAGAGTATACAGAGAAAGAGGTTGGCAAAGAAGAAGTGGGATTGTCAGAGATGAAGAAAGTAGACATGAGTATAAGGAGATGAAGCGCATGGCAAAGAGAGAGGTGGCGAAGGCTAAGGATAAGGCATATAGAGAGTTGTATGAGAGATTGGACACTAAAGAGGGAGAAAAGGACCTGTACCGATTGGCTAGACAGAGGGACAGAGCTGGGGAAGATGTGCAGCAGGTACAGGTGATAAAGGACAGTGAG